>NW_018020952.1:32429-115907 GCF_002006095.1 Pseudomyrmex gracilis | reverse complement strand
GTAAATCTTTTCATTGTAGCAATAAAACATATTTAGAAAAACATATATAATTTGTCCGGATTTTGGCGCCGCACCCTGTATGAGAGATCCCAAATACCCCCCTAATTGAAATTAAATTTATATTGCGAAAAAATATATATACACGTATAATTTCCGCACAACACCTAGCGAACGGCTCTTATGACCGAAAATATATATTTATATATACTGATATTTTTTATATAGAAGAATATGAGATAAAAAAGAGGAAAAGAGAGAGAGAAAGAGAAAGAGAGAGAAAGTGTGTGCGTGAGTTTCTTATGCTTTTGTCACTTATCAATGAAAACATATATTTATACATATTATAACATGTTTTCTATATCTGTTTTATTTACCTACGGCCGTAACAAGTCCATCGCCTAACCACTCACTTAGAATCATCATGTGATATGGCTTATTAATATGTATAGTACTTGAAAGAACAACCTGTACACACATACATATACTATATTTATATATAATGTATGTATATATTTTGTAGTGCTAACTTACAAAGTTGTATAGATATTAAATTTAAAAAATACGATTGTTTTTATTTACAACCGTTGTATATTTTGAGTACGTTTTAAGGTAGTTCTCGTGCGACAGTCCTATTCAAAAGTGAAATCTAGTGTCAGTACAAAAACTTATATGCTTAACGATACTGCACTGTCTTTTATGTTTACATTACTCGTATAACAACAAGCAAAAACTTGTTTTTATTAAACGACAAGGGAAAATCGGGTGATGCGTCCAAACTTTTGACCGATACTGTACGTCCAAAACAAGTCCGAAAAATGTATAACTATGTATCAAAAACAGTAAAAACTAATTTTCTTTTTCAAATATTTGTAAAATGTTTCTCTATAACAAAGTTGTTTTTTGTAAAAATTTATAGAGTTGTTTTGAAATTAAAAACAAAAAAGGCTGTTTGAATGAATTCGCTATAGGGAACGTAAGTTAATAACGCCTACTTTGATTTTGTGTGTGTGTGAATATCTCGCTTCATAATCGGTTAATTTCTTTGAAATTGCGATAGTAATTGTAAATCATTATTATTAACATTCCATTTAAGTTTTGTTAAGTTCTATAGAAAAGTGGTTTTGCACGGGGACTACCTTAACTTTTTCGCAAGTCTGACTGCCATCCCAAACAGAACAAACCTTTTATTAGATGTCCATTAGACGTCAACAGCTCCATGCGATATATAATGTCTAATGGAGTTTTTGTTCTGTGAGATGCTATTAGTGTACTTTTCACAAGCAGTCAGCGAGCTAAAGGTTGTTGATTGCATTTATTACGTTATTCTAATTTTTTTGATCGCTCTTTGTGGCGAGCGACTTTAGTTGTCTGTAGTAATAAAAAGGAGTAATGCTTAACAGCGCTTATTACTTACAATCAATAATAAATTGATTTCACGAGAGATATAACATTTGTTTTTGTGAGATGGTCTGTCCTAATCAATGATAGTCTAAAGTCTAAAAAATCTTCTCTCGCAAAATCAATGTATTATCCGATTGTGTAAATATATGTTTCTCAATAAACACACATACACAAATATATTAAGTATATATATATATATTATATATTAATGTTTTTTCTTACTTGTATTAAATTTGGATCGTATAGACAAACTGCCGGCGTACATCCTGTCCAATGTATTGCAATTCCATCTTTATATCTATTTAGAATTGTTAATAACCATTTTATACGTTCTGAAAAATAAAACATAGCAAAACATATAATAAATAAAAATAAAAAATATATAATATACTATAATATACATAATTTATAATTAATTTAAAATTAACTTTTCGCGAACAGACATGAATCTCCCAGACCCACCAAAAAATGTAAAACCGGTGTTTATACATAATAGTTTAGAGTGACATCTGAGGAATCTGAAAAAAAACTTTAAGATATTAGACAAAACTAGAGGAGGTTGACAGCGTCAGTTGTTTAATATCATAGCTTTGTGAATATTTACTTGTGAAGGTTGAAAAGAGTCTGACAGATTCAAATCTGTTTGAGGCGTTGGTTTTTCGAAAAGTAAGTAAATTTTGTTCTAGTTTGAGCACTTTTCATATATCAAATAATTTATGTTTTTTCAAAATTTTAAGGTACTTTATTAAAATCTATATACATTTACAGCGATTAATAACGAATATTTTGACTTTGATTCGGAATCCGAAAAAGATGCAACGTGAAGAGAATGGGTTGTCAAACAATAAAAACAATATTATTCTATTCATAATTTTGTCTTTTTCTTTAATTTTAATTTTAATTGTTTTAAGCCTTCTTAATATCATAAAATACATGAAACAATCCTGCATTATAATTCACCATTATAGCTGAAAAATTCCTTCTACCTGAACCTTCCTTAAAATAACAGATGTTTACACTAATTTTTCATCGCAAATTATAAGCAATTCCCTGCAAAATTGGTGCGGAATTTAAAAAAAAATTCTAATTACAAAAATAATGACGATTAAAAAAAGTCTGATTTCTTGAAAAAAAAAACTTTCTTCCTAAATTATTTCCTTTAAACGCGTATATCTTAGCAACTATTGGACATTTCTTTGATACTTTTTTTTACTTAAAGAAGAATTGCTCACTTTCCATTAAAAAAAAGAATGTCAAAATATTGATTTATTACAGAAATTGCATGTCAAAGTTGAGCGCTAGAAAAATGTATTCTTCAAAAAATGTCCCAAAAACCTATTGTGGAAATGTTTTCAATTTTTACAATTTTGGGAGACAATTTTTTTCTGAAAGTACAAGCAATTTTCTGCAAAACCGTGTTAGAATTTTATAAAAACTTTAATTACAAAAAATGACAAATTTTTAAACAAAAAATTTTTTGTTCGAAAAAAATTCCGGCTTTTCTTTAAACATTTATATTTACTAGAAAATATTAGAGTTGTTTTCAATTTGTTGTTTTTTTATCGATGCAAAATCGTTTAAACTTTCAATTTAAGAAAACAAAACCAAAAACTTTGATTTTTTGCGAAAATATTCGATTTTAAAGTCGTGTGAATTCACAGACTCAATTTGTCTGACTTGTAGGTAATTTTTGGAGTCTGTCTGCGAATAGTTAATTTATATAATATATTTTTGAGATCTATAAATTCAATAATAACATAGAAGATAGGAAATAAACATGTAGTTGTTTTGTTAGTTTGTTTTTACCTTCCCCTTTAAGTTTTCGTGTTTCAAGTGTTCCAATAATAGGAAGAGCAGTAGGTCCAGGAATGCGGTTGAGTTTTTTCCGTATAATGTAATAACTATACACACTTATTATTATTTTACAAGCTAAAACAGCGCTAATAGCAGATATAATCAGAAACAGGACGTCCATTGTGCGATGTACAATGTTACGATACGACTGAACTTTGTTTAAAATAACTTTTCAATATATTTGGCTATTTATACACAATACATATTTATTTTTAGTACATAGTTTTATGCTAAATTTTATTTCTACATTGTTAAATGTCCTTGTTTCTAAATTCAAGATAATGTTTTAACAAATTCATACATTTTATGGCTGAAGCGAGTACTCAAAAGCTGTAATCTAAACTAGAACGGCCAGGTTTCAATCTCGCCGTTTTTCACTTCATGGTGATTCAGAACTACCATGGTGGTTCGTAAACCACCATGTTTACTTTGTCAAAAACCATATGTTCTCGGAAAGGAATATGAAATAGACATTGGCAAAAAGGTGTAAAACTTTTAAGGAACCGATAAACATATCTAATCTAAACACTACTTTGCAAGTTAATGCAGTTTTGAAAAGCAATTTATTTTCTTTTTCCAAGAACTAGAATTACTAAATAGTTTATTTTTAGTTATTTTACGTATAGTCGAGTAACCACCGAATGTTATTTTTTTACGTAACAAATTGAACGTATTTCCGTGTACAGAATTACAAATTCGCTAGGATAGCGCCAAGATAAGATTACTAATGTGGTTCCAAGAAGTATTGGCACACTCATATTTTTTTGGGGGGAAGAGAGTTGTATGTCTTATAATGAAGTTGGAAATTTAGCATTGAAGAAATTATTGAAAAAATTACGAATGCTTTAACGCATATCTTTAACGTATGTCGCGAGATAATATACTACAGAGCGCAAGATTTTAAAAATTTGTTTTGCATTAAAAACTTCAAGAAAATTGTGTATTTTCTACGTAAAACACAGATGTGCTAATATTTTTTTGAGTATAAAATTTTTTTTTTTTTTTTTTTAACTTGTTTTAATTACAATATTGAGAGTTTCTTGAAAAATACACTGCTTTCGTATATCAAAAGATATTAATAAGCACTATTTTATATTAATACATCACTTCATTATGTAAAGATATTTTTACAAATGTAGGTGTGCCAATACTTTTTAGATTCATTGTATATAATCAGCAAGAAAAAAACTTGCTAAGCATATTATTGACGTTTTGTTTTACTAACAAAATGTTTGGTTGATGAAATAAAAAATTTATTAGGATCAACAAAATTTTTTTGTTGACTATATACTAGTAAACTATCTTTCTCATATATAATAATAGTTGATATGTATAATATTGTTGCAATGTTTTTTTTGAATGAATGAAGACAGTTTTCGAGTCTTGATTTGTGACAAACATATTTTATCGTATAATATTCTCAGATAGCACATGAATGTCCATAGGATATCTAATGGACGTCCAAATTCAGACATCAGGACGTCCATTGGGTGTCCGAATAAACTCCAATGGATTGTCCACTGATTGTCTTATCGACATCCATTTTTGACAATTTCGGTTGTCCATTTATTTTCCAAAAAATAAATGGACCTAAAAAAGATAATTTTGATGTGTGTAAAGCTTCAACAATTTAAAAAATATTTAACAGAACAATGGCTCTTAGAAGCAGACACAGATGTAGAGATGCAAATTTTAACTTTGTTTAAAAAAAAAACCTAAAAAAGATAATTTTAGTGTAACATCAGGTAATTATGCAGATTAGGGGAGCCATCTCTCCTAATTTGAATAATTTTCATATATGTTGTCAAGGTCATTGTCCCGAGTGATAATGTGAAGGTTTTAGGCGGCGGTCGTTGTTTGGTAAAAAGTTACAAGGGGAAGAAGTTCTACTGAACAATATGCAATTTCTCGACATCCTATGTATCAATATGTCTTCTGCGTTTGTACGTGTGTGTGCACATGTTAGCGTTTGTTTATACGCTTTCGTACTGTGTCGTGAAAGGTCGTTTTTTGGGAAATCGTGGCTCTATATTATTGCCTTTTTTGGGATATCGTGCATCTTATTAAGTTTGGTAAATGAATTCTTATTTTTCGGTCGCACGTATATTTTGTTCGTGTTGTAAGCGTGTAGGCAGGGGGGCTGCGCCCCCCACAAGGGGAGGGGTAAAATAAGAATTCATTCATGAAACTTCTTCCCCTTGTAACTTTTTAACAAACAACGTCCGCCGTCTAAAACCTTCACATTATCACTCGGGACAATGACCTTGACAACATATGTAAAAATTATTAAAATCGGAGGTAGCTCCCCTAATCTGCATAATTACCTAATATCACAGTAATATTAACATGTCTACTGATATGCATAACATTACTACTGTGATATATATATAAAAAAAAAAAAACCAATGGCACATTGTCTTGTGGAAAAGAAATTAATTCAAAATTTCACTTGACTTAATTTTTGGAATCCTGATTCAGGTTACCGATCAACTGATTATAGTCTAAGAGCTGGCTACATAACTGTTTATGTAACGGGGTACAGTCCTAATTTTTACTAGAAAATGTTCAATTACTATCGATAAAAATAAAACTCGCTTGTCAGAAGTCGCTCTGGAAGACAAAAGTGAAAATAGGTGGAAAATTATGAAAATTATTAAGGAAATAATTGTAATTGCGTACAATGACAAAAATTTGTACAAACATAATAAATTATGTTAGAAAACAAAAAACAAATCTTCAGAAGTGTAGATAGAAGAGAAAACACCGTCAGAAGCCGTTAAAGTTGCGGAAAATTCGGAAAAATTATGTCATAAGGTACAGTTCTGACAATTTGTTTGCTTGCTTTTTGTACATTAAACAAGCTAATTGCAAATTGTCAGAAGCGTAGATGGAAGAGAAGTATTCAAAAATCAATAAAAAGTGTAGGATGTATATAAACCGCTCGATTAGTGTTATCGCTTACATTTCGCTTAATTACCAATAAATGGTTTTTAGTATATTTCTGACGTTTTGTATATTTATCGTAGACACTTGTATTAATATATACGTGAATCGTCAGAAGTTACTTTGAAAGATTTTATAGCGTCAGAAACAGATAATGAACGCGGTAAATGCGCGCATCACGCGTGTACTTACTGTAAATCGCTGCATTACGTTTGATTTTAATCATAAAAGTAAAATGTGTATTACAATTAGTACTTAATTCAAATTATTTTTATTTTTTACATTAATTTATTTGTTTCAATTAAAAAACAATAAATAATTTTATGATACTTTTAATTTATATTACTGTATAAAATAATTTTTATTAGTGTAAGTAAACATTTTTTAAATAAAATGTTTATATTTATAGAGTAAGTATAAAATAATTTTATGTAAAAAATTATTATATTATTTTTATATACTTGTATAACGTAGTTTATATTTATAAAACAACTATTTACAATTTTTTAATCAGTGTCATTTTGAAATCTGAGAAATTCTTCATGTTTATCTTCATCAGTTTTAGAATTGCTTTTATCCACGCTCATAGAATCTGTCTGACTTTTATCTCTAAATAAAATATGAAAATGTTATAAATTATTAATATAACAATATATACAATTGTGTAAAATTGAATACTTTGCCTTCATCATTTTTATTGTCTAATACAACATCTTTAACAGTTGATGACAATTGATTTCCGTCGAAGCATTTGAAATCGTAGTGCGATCCATTTAAAATCCATCCGCATTCTTCTGAATCTAGACAATTTAGTACTTTCATGTATGCATTTCTCCAAGATATTTGTGTTGTAATGAGCCCTTAGAAATTGCTGATATAATTCTGATTTACATGGTGGTAAATTTGATGCATCGAAATTTAAAAAATTTTTTTTTTCAAAAGGCTCATTAATATTTTTTACTTTGTAATTTCTTAAGAATAACTCAAAGCGAACATAGTCAACAGACGTGTCCCTGGTGCTTGATGTTATTCCATACAAATGACTGACATATATTTCCAATGTTCTGAAGGTTTCTTCTGTATCGCACAAAGTGTCGCCACACACACAAGGTCGTAAAACGCTTTTTGATATTATTCATATTTTGCTAAGATTTTAAACGGATGCTGCTTCTCTTTTCTATAAACGCGCGGAAGACAGTCCGATATAAGCTTATTCGCGGATCTTTGTTAACTAAAATCTCAGTAACTATTACGAATCTCGCAAAATGGTTTAGGACTTTTCGAAACAGTTTTACTCTTTCTACTTGTCTACGAGAGATGTTACACGAGTAAATACTTACTAATATAAATATAAATATATAGTTATATATTATTACTAATCGAATATGTTGCTGTTTTTTGCAATCTTGTCTGATTGATTTGTACGACATATTATTTACAATATGACAAGTTGTCTCGCATACATAAGGAAACTATTCTAGTCTGATTGATAGCAACGATCTCGCATATCGACAAGGGAAAATCGCAATGATAGACAAAAACAAAATCTTATCCGTTCTGCATGCAAGATCACATTGCAGTCTCGACGTGACTGGAAAATTGTCGTAATAACAGAAATTTATTTAAAAAATAATTACAGTTATAAATAAATTACAAATACGCATTATGTCTAAACAAAAGAAATTTGCTTTAATTTGGTGGCTAAAAAGTGGAGAAAAAGATGTGAAGATATCAATTATTCTAAAAAAAATGTAGAAATTTAATTGAAATAGTAAAGTTAACGTGGAAAGATTATAAAACACAAAAAAAAACTAAGGCTAAGGCAAAAATTCTTGCCATAAGCGGTAAGTTATCTTTTTATGTTAAAAAAATATCTATGTTGTATAAATAATCAAAAACATATTATTATTAGTATCTATTTTTATTACAGATAATGAAAATGCGTCATCATTATCGTCATCGTCATCACAGTCTCAGGTACATCCAACATCTTCACATACATCAACTTTTTTTAATAATTCAAACACATCATATTGTTCAGGTCCTTCGACTTCATTTCATAATCACAACACATCTTATAATAATTTACAAAATTTCAACTCCACATCACCAAATTCATATTTACATGCTTCATCCTCTGTTTCCATCTCTGCTCCGCTTTCTTCACCATTACATAATATCAAACAAAACACAACTATTTCATCGGCAGCCTTTTCACATACACCAATTTATAAATTACCAGTTTATAAATCAAACGACAATATAACAACATTTTTTGGAGAATTTGATCACACAAAATCAAATATTCAAAATAAACCAATTGATACAAACATTAAAGAAAATAAAATACAATTAAATCGACCAAACGAAAACAACAGATTCGGATTCATCAGATTCATCAGATTCATTTTCACAAGACTCATCATCATCAGACAATTCACATCACTCATCTTCACACAATTCACATTCTAAAACTTCACAAAAAGATGAAGGAACTGATATTGGAAGTGGAATATTTGCCAGTCTTCCAAATGGAGTAAGTAAGTATTAATTTTGTTTTTTAAATATCATAAGTGTCATCAATTATTTGTATTAATTAAAATCTTGAATTTATTATTCACAGTCACCAAAAGAGATATATATTTCCAAGAACAATTATTATTAATAGTGAAAAAAGCTTACCAGAATCAAAAGAAAGTGGATATAGAGTCACAAGAAATCTTTGAGGTAATACATATAAAATTTTATTTATCCATAATAATGTTAACAACATGATAAAAAAACTAATATAAAAATAATAAATAAAAAAGTTATACATAAACAATATACACATGAATTATACGCAGCCAATGTGTATCGTGACAATTAATGATGATAGTAACAAAGGTTGGCTTAGGGCTTAGGTTAGAGTTTTTTAGGGAGGGAGTGCAGGAGGAGGAGCGGAGCCCCTCCCCCGCCCACATGTGTACAATTGTATGAAATACAAACAAAATATTTACTTGTAAAAAGTGTATATAATGTCGGAAAACGTACTGTGGTCAATCGTACCGTGTCCAATCGTACGTTTCCAATAGTACGTGTGCAATCGTACTGTGTCCAATCGTACTGTGGTCAATCGTACCATGTCCAATCGTACGTGTCCAATAGTACGTGTGCAATCGTACTGTGTCCAATCGTACCGTGATCAAACGGAATACGCCTAAAGCCTATGTCACACTACGGATTGGGATTGAGATTGAATTGAAATTTGACCAATCAGAAGAAAGAAAACCAATCCTAAGTTTAGTGATCTTTGCTCTAATTGGCCAAATTGCAATCCAATCTCAATCCTAATCCGTAGTGTGACATAGGCTTAACGGAGATGGTAAAAACGGGCGTCAGTCTTTTCTCTGCTGACGCTTAAGGTTGTGTTCCGATTCCCCACCCGAGTGCATCCGAGTGTCATTTTATCTTTGTTTTATGTCTAGTGAGTGATAAAGATAAAGTATACTCGGGTGAGGAATCGGAACATAGCCCAAAGCGCGTAAGCGCCCAAACGAACGCACCTCTAGTAACATTAAAGAAAACTATCGATCACGAAATTATTGGGTGCGTTCAGACAACTCAACAGTTGCACACAACGGTTGAGAGTTAATCACTTCTGATTGGATCATACTTTTGGAACCGTAGCAGATTTTGAAGAATAGTCCTATCATAAAGGGTCGTCTACAATGGAGAGTTTTAGACTGTAACAGTAAGTAATTGACAAATCACAATCGATTATTCTTCTGTACTTTGTCTGTGATTGGTCAATTTCTTACTATTACGACCTACAACTCTCCATTGTAGACGGCTCTTAAGGCCTGTTCTACAATACAGTCGTAAGCTGTAAGTCGTAAGAAATTGACCAATCACAGATAAATCACAGAAGAATAATCGATTGTGATTGGTCAATTTCTTACGACTTACGACTGTATTGTAGAACAGGCCTAAGGCTCATTCTACAATAAGATATTAGTTTAGTCGTAAGCTGTATGTCGTAAGAAATGAACCAATCACAGACAAATTACAGAAGAATAATCGATTGTGATTGGTTCATTTCTTACGACTTACAGCTTACTACTAAACTAATATCTTATTGTAGAATGGGCCTAAGTGATGATCTCTCAACCGTTGAGTTGTCTGAACGCACCCATTGCAGTTGAAAAACATCGATACGATAATCGATAAATTTTAATTAAAAAAAAAAAACAAAAACAATAATCAATGCAACATCGCTTATTTCTACGGAGTGTTCATACATACATACAGACCGACACAATAGAATAATTATGACACTTGCATTTTTTTCTATTGTTTCAAATAAAATCAAGCAGATATGAATGCTGTTAACATGAATTGGCTGGGTTCGGCAGAGGGAGAGTCTCTGGTTCATCACTTTTATGTGAATTCTAAAAAGAGAAGATTCTATGGTGCTAATTTGTTTACTAATTAATTAATAAGCACACGCATAAAATTGCACTTAAATTATTTTTACTCTTTTGTACAGTTTGCTTTATGGTAAATGTAAAGGAATGTTTTCCATATATATATTTTAGGCGTCTTGGAAAGACCGTCGTTGCCTCTCTCTATGGAAGAAGTCACTTATAAAATCTTCATGATAGGTAGAGCTGGCGTGGGCAAAACTTCGGTTGTTGCGAGACTCGCAGGCACACTTGAGTCTAACAATTATACAGAAACCAACGGTATAAGAAAAACAAATGTATTCTGGCCTGTGAAGATCTGGGACAAAGTTGTTCTGTTTAAGCTACAATTTTGGGATACATCGGAGAGCAGTATAAAGAAATACAATCACATTCTGCCAGTATGTGAAACCACCTTTGAAGCAATTTGTACAAAGTATCAAGTAGTTCTATGTAATTAAAATTGGATGAAATGATATAGACATTTTTCCTCACAGGCGTGTAAGGATAAAGTTGATGGAATATGTTCTGTATTTTCTTTCGACGACACATTAAGCTTTGGCGATATCCCATATTTGATGAATACAATGAATACTATAAAAGAAAATCCGGCAAATATAGTGATTGGCACGAAGTAATAGTTTTAATTTTGCACATATACTAGTATGTGTATCAAAGTTACAGGAAACAATCATCTTTTTTTTTATTTTTCCAGGTTTAAATCTTGGTCAAGTTGCGCGATAGATGAAGTACAAATCAAGGAATTTGAAGATAAATGGCAAGTCAAAGTGATCAAGATCGACTCCAGTAAATCATCTGTAAAATCTGAGCCGTTTGATTGCTCCTATCAGTTGAATGCTATTTGCAACATCTTGTGGAACAGAGATAAAGAGTTTATTTCTAATCTAATGAAACAAGCTCAATAATTACAAAGTACAAAGAGATTTTTACACGATATAAAAATACAAAAGACAGTAAAAAAATTTGCATAAATTATTATTTCTACGTCTTGTTCTCCATATCCTCGATCACATACATGTGCAAGTACAAACAATCGGTTTTGATATCTTTCAGCGGTAGTATGTTTTTATTTGTTATTTCTTTCCCGTCGTCTTTGATGATCCATGGAAAGTCCTCGTATTTTGAATTCTCACTCAGGCTGATGTGCGCTGTTTCGTACGTCAAAATTTCAACGGTAAAAGTTGAATTCTCTGGAAGTGGCTTTAAATATGTATCGCACATTGACAACTTCAAACAAATCGTCTTCAATGCTTCTTCCGTTTTCAAGTAGTATGGATCGCTCCTTAAAAAAAAAAAGAGAAAGTGTGTAACATAAGACAAGAACTCTAAAATCAAAATTGTGCGACGTACTCTTTGAGTTCAGTCTGCAATTTGACCATATCAAAGACGAATACTTCTGTCGGTAATTTGTTTTCGTTGTAGAAAGCAAGATTGATGGCGTTAATGCTATTCTCGTCTTCCTTCAGGAGATCTCTAATTGAATTTAAAACGTTCGACAGGTACTTATTCACTTCTGGATGTTCTGCTATGTATACGTTACTTCCGTATATCTTTTTCTTAACAAAAATTTCTTTAGGATAGATGTTACGACAAAATAGTACGTGATTAAATGCCACTTCCAAAAACTCCAACAAGATATCAAGGCCAACTACAAACAACAAATATTTTGTTTTGCAAAATCGTAATTTATATTACAGTAAAAAAAAAAAAAAAGTCATGAAACTAATAAATGAGAATTGGTCATATTTTTATCGGTCAGTATTGTCTTTGAAATTAATTTTTGCTTTTTTGAAAAAATTTACCTATTTTATCTTGAACCATTCTAACCAAACCTTTGACCGTTTCTGGAGTAGAGTGATATTTGAGATTTGTTTTTTTTTCTCTGAACTGGCTGCACTAGTTCACAATCTATCTTTTTTTATTCATATTAGAAAGAAAAAGATAGACTGCGAACTAGTGCATCCAGTTCGGGGAAAAAAAACAAACCTTTGGTTGACAAATCAAAAAGAGCAGATTTCTTTGTCCCGATTGGTTGATAAACCTACTGCACTCGACGAATAGAATTTTCGAACGCAGCTCAATGTGACACATCAGCTGACCTGAGTAATTAACAAATCTGTATCTTTTTAAATCTTGCATCACAGTTTGACGTTTCGTCGCGTAATATTGCGTCAAAAAGATGAGATTTTGTAAAGAAAAAATTTTTTGTCAAGAGTTGACATAGAGAGTGTGTATTCGTCTACTAGATTATGTGTCGGATTGTTATGTTTTATTGAAAATGTCTAGATCGAAAATTTCTGATTTATTTGCCGTCCTCAAAGGAGCTCAAAACGTGACGGATGCATTGGTAAAACATCAAAAAGATGCGATCAAATACACAATCCTTCATTCTAGTTTGAAAGATTCTTCCGAAAAGTGTTTACACGCAGTGAGCAAACAATTGAATAATTTGGAACCGCAAAAAATCCCTGTGAGTTTTTTTTAAAACGTACATGTAAAGAGTATCAATATATATCGTAATTCTACATATCATTGTATCTTACATAATATTTTCTCTTACAGAAAGAAGTAGTAAATAATTTGAAGGAAACAATTGAACGTATAAATGTAGTTGAGGAAGGTGTAAAGCAGTATCTTAAAATAAGAGCTAGTCAAACCTTGAACATAGACAATGATCTTTCTGTTCCCCAAAAACAGACTAAATTGTATGTATACGACGTTGCAAAAGATCCAAAACAATTGTCACCTGATCAAAATGCCTCAATTTTGCATAGTGATACTAATAAATTTTTAAATCAAGAGTCTTTAAAAGACAAACAGAATACAGTATCAAAGGATATGACTGTAAAAGAAAAAATCCATACAATTGCTACTTCGTATACTAAGATACCTGACATAGAACTCTCAGATAATGATAAAAAACTTTTGAGACAATTGGAATTAGAACATGAGAAGCAAATGAAAAGTAAGAATGTTAGTTCAGTAGCTTCCTCTACAGTTGAGATACATGACGAAAAAGAACATGTGAACTCAACACAAACAGAATCTAAAGAAAAACCGAAACCTAAATTGTCAGTTAGACCAAAACAATCTGTAAGTATTAAACTTTTACTTTTATACATGGTATACATATTTTCAAAGTAATATATGTGTATTACTATTTGATTTATGTTTAACAGTTATCACCTAATGCCAGAGAGACAAAAGTTCCTGCTTCAAGATTGAGCAGAATGTTTAACTTTGGGTTGTTGGGCATTGGTCTTGGTGTTGGTACATTTGCGGAATATACACGAAAGACACTTGGGTTAAAGGAACAAAGTCTTAGTGATACAGTCGATAGCATGTTCCTTACTAAAGCCAATGCAGAAAGAATAGTTTCAACATTATGCAAAGTAAGAGGTAAGATTTGCATTATTATGTTGATGTATATACTTGTAGAGAAATTATATTTAATGTGTATTGAAAAATGTGTGTAGGTGCAGCTTTGAAGATTGGCCAAATATTGAGCATTCAAGACAACACTATCATAAGTCCTGAATTGCAAAAGATCTTTGAAAGAGTTCGGCAGAGTGCTGATTTTATGCCAAAATGGCAAGTAGAGGTAACTGATATAGAATCTGACACAGATCTCAAAAAGAATTTTAATTTATATACATACTTGTATACATATTTATGTACTTATTTATATATATATATATATATATATATATTGAAATATCTGTAATTATTTCTAGAAAGTATTAGCTAATGAACTTGGTCACGATTGGAAAAGTAAACTGGCATCCTTTGAAGAGAAACCATTTGCTGCTGCATCGATTGGTATATCATTTTTAAAATTCTCGGAATAACAATAACAAAACAATTGTTCTTATATATTTACCTATTATTGTTTTTACTTTAGGACAAGTGCATCATGGTAAATTGTTAAATAAACAAGATGTAGCTATAAAAATTCAATATCCGGGAGTAGCTGCTGGTATTCAGAGCGATATTGACAATTTAATGGGCATAATGAAGGTATAATCACAATTTTCACACAAATATATTTTAATATTGAATATAATATGATATACAAATTATGACACGTGTATGTTGTGTTCTGTTACAGAGATGGAATATGTTTCCAGAGGGAATGTTCATAGATAACGTGGTGGAAGTTGCAAAACGTGAACTTGCATGGGAAGTGGATTATACGAGAGAAGCGGAATGTGCAAGAAAATATAGAGAACTGATAGCGCCTTACCCCCATTATTACGTGCCTGCAGTAATAGGTAAAAATACTTGATACAATGATTTATGTTGTACTCTTAGGGCTGTTCTAGAATGAATTGAAAATCCCGTTGCCAGTTGCAAAAGAGATAACTATTAGAAGAAAAGTATTTTTTCCAGTTACACTTGGGGCCGTTGCAGTTGTCAAAAGAAAATTCAACTTTTAACTTTTGGCAACAGCAACTCCTGCGGCAATCGCAGCACATAAAATAATAATTTTCCTCTAGTATTTGCAACTGGCGACGGGACATTTTCAACTCATTCTGGATCCTTAATCTAGACACACTTACGTAATGTCGAATATACATCTAGATGAACTCTCTACAAAGCAAGTATTCACAACGGAGATGATAGAAGGTATACCTGTCGATAAGTGCGTGGATATGGATGTTAAGACGAGAGAACGCATAAGCGAATTAATTATGCGTCTTACTCTGTTGGAATTATTTGAGTTTCGATACATGCAGACAGATCCAAATTGGTCTAACTTCTTCTATAATCCTGATACAAAACAGGTTTCTATACATACATGCATATTACACATCTGTAATTTTTAACTAAAAGCACTATATACTTACATGTACATCTTCACAGTTGATTCTGTTAGATTTTGGGGCATGTAGAACTTACGAGAAAGAATTTATCGATAAATATATACAAGTTATCGATGCCGCGAGCGAGAGGAATCGCAGTAGAGTTCTGGAATTATCTCGGAAAATGAAGTTTCTCACTGGCTATGAATCCAAGGTATCTTTCTTATTTCTATTTTGTTTTTATTTCTATTTTAAAAGAATAATTTCTACTATTGTAAAATTTATATTGAAAATTTTTTTTTTGTTATTTTTCTGCATGTGCGCACAGTTGTGCTAGTACAAAATAACAAAATTTTCATATATTGTCAGATTATGGAAAATGCTCATGTGGATGCTGTTATGATTCTCGGACAAGTGTTTGACAATAATCACGAGTATTATGATTTCGGTGGTCAAGATGTGACAAAACGGTATGTCTTTGAGATATTTGTCTAAATAATTTCTTATATAAAAATCTGTATATATTATAACTCTAACACCAACAATATTGTGTTCCAGTATTAGTAAATTAGTACCAACTATAATACATCACAGATTATGCCCGCCACCCGAAGAAATATATAGTTTACATAGAAAGTTGTCGGGAATATTTTTGTTGTGTGCTAAACTGAAAACTAAAATCAAGTGTCGCGATATGTTTCGCGAGATTTATGTCAATTACAAGTTTGATTAATGTATTTTTTCAAACACAGACATGTGTAAATTTTATATGCTTTATTATATATGTTTTGAGAAAAATTATTACAGAAAATACATAAATTTATATCAATAAGCATTATAAAAAATAATTAATTAAACAACAAAATTTCAAAAGTGGTTTTATTTATTTTTATTTTTTTTATCGACATTCTTCAAATATATATACGACTATTTAAGAAAATTATACAGAAATTTTTCACAATATTATTAACCTTTGCCTCGTGTGTGTGCGTGTGTGTGTTGTGTATGTGTGTATTTTGTGTTGAACTTTAGATAAATTACATACATACGTATATTTGAGATATTTTATAAAGATATCACGTATTTTTATAAAGAGATGTCAGATATATATTAAATTCTATTAAACATCACAGAAGTTATATATATATATATATATAATATTAAATTTATTGCTATGTGACAATGTTTTTTTTATACTCAAGACAGTTAATTAAAAACATTTCTCCCTAAATTATCATTATCCTCTTAGGTATTACCACATATTTTTTTGATATATTACAAGCTCTACACAAAATCATTATTCTTTATTTAGATATATACACGGTATACATTTATTTTTTCATATTAAATTTTTTTTTTATATTACTACAAACAATACAAAAGAACTTTCTTTATACATTTAATAGCTTTGGGATGGCAATCCTAACAATTTTCTTTCAAAGAAAAAAGTTAGGTTTAATAATCGCGTACATAGATGCAATACGGCTCTCTCATTCGCACGCGCGCGCGCGCCTCACTCTCTCTCTCTCTCGATGTACCTATGCGCACGCATATACGTACGCAAACACAGGCACAGACGGAGTTAGTGTGAGTAAGTTTATATATTATTATTCTAATCAAATATAAATAAAATTTTATGTACACATCAAGATAAATCAACAAACTTAAGGCTGTATGATATACACAAATCGTAAAGCAAAACCGAAATGGCAATTAAGAAGCCAAATACGGAGATGGTGTATATATTAAGTAAAAAAAAATGTATTTTGTTTTGTTATATAACACTATGCAAAAAAATATGTGTGCAACAATATATATTATATACACATACAGCTGTTACAAAGTTTCAAACATTAACAAATAACTCATACACAAATGCATTCCCGTATTTGTGTGCGGTTGATTTAAATGGTAAAATTCTTGGAGATAATATCGTGTGAAAATTGATCAGACTCTTTTGTAGGAATGAACACTTATTCATCATTATAATAAAGTAGTTAAGTTATCATTATTAAAAGTCCAAACAATTGATTCTACAAACTGTTCAAAATTATTTACGACTTTAATCAATCGCGACAACACAGGCCACGTTCTTAATTTTGTCATTATGCGCTTTGAAAAAAAAAAAAAAAAAAAAAAGAACAGATTTTTTTATATTAGGTTTAAATAACATTTGGCTGATCCGGAATAAGCGACGCGAAAAACGAACTAAAGACAGTCCAAAAAGTCCAAAAAGCGATAGCACCAGGACGTTGTTCCTCATTCTCTTCATTGGCGTTTGTTCGTGCTTCCGCTTGCACAGGTGGTACCTGGGCGTTTTGCTGCTGCGGCACTGCTTGAGCACCCATCGCTTCGTTTTGTAACACTTGATTGTTGTTTCCCACACGGTTATTGTTTTCCAGTAAAATTGGTTGTACTCTGAAGAAACCGCCTTGATATCTATGTAAAATGTAACAACGATAAGGTGAAAAAAAAACGGCAAGAAAAAGTTTTACATCGCTATTATCGTTGCGTTACGTAATATCATAAATTTTTTGCTTACAAGTATATTGCAAATCCCAGGAACGTAACAATGAGAAATCTGACGGGAGACGAGTAGAAATACACTATACCAAATAAAACTATGATCCTAGAGAACATGTAGAATAAATCCAACCAGTCGCGATTAAATGCAGGGTCGTCACCCGCAACATTATTCCCTGCATTAACTTCTGCCGCGTCTTGTGCCACTGGTTGTGCTTGTTCATCACCGACATTATTATTATTATTATTATTATTGTTGTTGTTATTGTTATTTGCATATGTACTTTGAGTTGTATCGCTCGTGTTAATATTCATTTGCTGCAGGTAAGGAATACTGGCTTGCAATTGTATACCTTGTGCCGCCATGCTATAAGATATAATGATATGACCTTATGCATTTTATATGCGTGAACACATTTTTTAAGTAAATTTTTTAACAATTTTTATAAAAATTATTTAAATATAATTCTTCTGATTTATAAAAATTTATCAGATGTAAGATAAATATCCTAGTATCTGGACATGTCCCGATATCCGGACAAATAATGCAAAATTCATTCATTTTGCATCCTAATTTTTAATATCATTAAAAACAAAAACTTTTATCGTAAAGTATAAAAATTTATTAACGTAAAGTGAAATAATGATTATATAACATTGAAAATTATTAGTCATAAATGCATTTAGGTTGTTCGCATACTAGAACATTTGCGCAGTTTCGTATTTTCGTTAAAATAAATACATCTATAACGTAATTCAGAAAGTTATTAATAAATTTATTATGTTCCATTTTTCAATAATTGATTGTATCAACTCGTAATAAAATAAAAATTGTTTAATTTTATGGTAAATTTAACAATTTTTTTTACTTTTACACATTAAATCAGTAGATATTTTGCTGCTATTCTTTAAGCGTCCGGATACCGGGACATTTACCTCATATATCATAAATTTTTGTCTTATTCTCTCTCTTGAATTTCGTATTTTTAAAATAAAAGATTATGAAGAAAAAACACTTACAGTTGCATGTATTGTGTAAAATAATGTGTATATGCTTGCTGCATCCAAGCTAATTGTTCATTATTGCGAGGATCAATGTATTGTTGAGGTAAATATCGCTGCTGAGAATGAGGAACGGCACTATTAGTATTTTCAGGAGTCTGAAAACTGTTACTTCTGCTTTGAGTATTTCTGGTTGCGTCATCCATATTTTTTTCGGTTATCTGATCTTGGTTGGATTTTGTAAAGCTTGTTTTTTGTGGTGTACAAACTAAGTGAACAGTAAATGCCTGATCTTTCAAATCGTCATATTGCCTCAGAACATCTTTTAATTGTACTGAGTCATTTAACAATTGGCCAGAATAGATTAATTTTTGATGAGACGTTTCCTACAAAATACAACAGAAATTTAATTATGTTATTAAATACAAAAAAAGAAAATTAAAACATTTGAGGAATTTTGCTTCAAAATGATACAAATATTCAAGAGATTTTTAATACTATAAATATTAATATTTAGTCAAAATATAATATTAATACACCGAAAGCTTCTTAGTTCTAATTGAATTATGATAAAAAATGATCCTACGCGACCCAACCAGAGAAAATAAATTTAACCTCTGTGTATTTCTTACCTATGTATTAAAACGTGACATTTCTTTCACTTGCGTTTGACAAACACAACGAAAGGAAAAAAAAGACATTTAAAGAGAAACGCACGCTGCTTTCACCGGGGCAAGGACAATCACTTTCACGCGACTTACTGGTTTGCTGGGATAAACTTCGGAGAGGTATTCCTTCAGATGACCAATCGTCCACCCGAGATCGCACTTGACTACTTGGTCTTTGATCTGTTGATTCGGCGCCTTTATTATGAGACTAACGGCAGCGTCTGCCATCCTCGCCAAGCGTTACAAATTATTTCGAGGTCAGCTGTTGGCGTAGCACGCAACAGCGATTAGCAATTTTTGTCCTTTCGTGGCTTGTCGTTTAACCGAGGCCGGAAACGGCCAACTTCCTTTCTTGATCGTGACAATTTTCGATCTTTTCTCACAAAGAAAAAACTTTCTCGCAATCTCCTATCGCTTTCTTAACAATTTTTTTATCAAATTTTCACACGACCGCGCACACACACAATCACTATCGAATGTCATATGATATTGTACCCGAACGCAATTCTCTCTGTATCTGTAGTTATATATTTATCTTCGCAACAGGAAATTGACGGAATCACATATCTGGCGATCGCTCATTGGCTCGAGATTACGCGTTCCCCGTACGTGCCAAAGTGAGGTAGGAAACGGTATTATGCCTGTAGTAGTTACGTTAAACTCGTAGTACGGGTTGTGCGATTGACGGTTGCCAATTAGATAGAAGCAGGCTTGCTCCACCATTGGTTAATCCTTCCTTTATTGTAAAACCCTAAAGCCGCAACTCGTAGTATCATAGCACAGGCTTGAGGTTTTGCAATACAGGACTTCCCAAAAATTACTCTCTACTTCTCAAGTATTTCTCATCACATTTCAGAAAAATTTGACTATACATAAAAGTTTTGGGTATTATTATATTTGATTTTAAAATCAAATAATTTTAATTAAACAATATTTTGTTTAATATTTTCTTGGAAATGGATTTAAGAAATTGTTTTTTTACAATATTTTTAATTTTAACTAGCATACACATTCATTTTTTTCTTCTTCATGCTTTTCTGAGGCAGTGCAATTCCCAGCTTTTAACGTCCGTAGAAACTTGACAGCAGCAATAAAGAAAACATAGTAGACTTAGCAGAACCTTCCAGGAACCTGAAAGAACAAAACTTGACATTTTAATTTTCCGATTCCATATTGCAACATTTGTATTTTATAATTAAAGGAAGAGAAAGAAAGAGAATGAATAAAAGAAAACAGAAAAGAAAATATAAAAAAAAATAAAAAACAGACTACAATAAAAAACTTGCCATAAAGTATGTTCTGTATAAAAATATCTCCGATTATTTGTCCACCAAAGAAATAAAAATTAGATATTGCTGACATTGCCAAAAGAGGACTTGATAACATGCAATGAAGTCTCTTGGAATTTCTTGGAGATAGATACATATTTTGTATCTCACGAAATTGTTTGCTTCTACCTATTGTTTTTCCTATACTTTCAATTGTTAGTCCAATAAAATTGAACAATGTCCAGGTAAAAATATTCAGTTCCAATCCGTGCCATAGAAAGACAAACGTGAAACATAAAAATGATGCAATCAGTCTTCCACAATACACGTTTGCCTTTTGTATAGGAATATAAATATATCTGTAAAAACAAAATATAGAGACAATTAATATAATAATCACATTACTTGTAATACATAGAATTAAAATATACATCTGCAATTTTATCCATCCATTTTGATCGTATTAATTGCAATTAAGACAACTTACTTCACAAGAAATGTGTACAACCCTCTGTCAAAATGCTTCCACATGTCGGAATACAAATGAATTCTAGCTATGCACTTCGGTTTTGGTGGCACCTTAATGTTATCTAGATTACTCAAAGTACCGCAAGTTCCATATATCACCACATATTTATTTAGGAAAAATTGTCCCATACTATATCCTAAACCATACAATGCCCAAGGATTCAAATTTTGCACAACCTGGAAAAAGAAAACAGTAGAATACTTGAAACTCTTTATATCAATATAACGGTAATAATAAAATCACCTGTGGATGATATTGTATGGCATTTACGTAAACAAAATGCAACAACAGTTCAGTGAGATACAACCAAAATATGCATCTACTTAAATTTATTGCGAATGTTCGCAGTTCTTTCCAAGTCCAGTAATGATGCGATCTATCAATCTGAAAGATGTTAATATAATTTATTAATGGAATTTCTCATAAGATTCTATTCATTTCATCACACATATATAAAACGTGCGATGTTTCAAGAAAACCTACATACAGAGTCTACAAATTCATGATACAAAGTAAGTGGTCCCAAAAATAATGTAGGCAAGTATAGACAATATGCTAATTTCTGAATAAACCCGTATGAACTGTGTAAGTGATATTTTTCATTGCTATCTATATTGTGACTGATACTTCTTAAATGTGTCCAACACATTGCAATTGTCAAAGTGCAATGTTGCTCGTCACTGAGCTCCAGCCAGGTTTGGAAAGCACCATCAGGTATTTTTAAGACGTGTATTACAAACAGATATAAAACATGTGTAAACCATATTAAATTCTTGCCGCATACACATGTCAGTATATGTAAACAAGTAGGATGCAAAATCAGATACAACATACTCCATACACCTAAGTGATAACAGGTAAAAGCTAGAGATGACAAAATGTACCAACAACATAACACCTGAAAACATTTATAAGATTATTATTTCTTTTGTTCTCTTTGTTCACAAAGTTAGTATAAAATTTATTACACAGAAGAAATACATGTGTGAATAAAATAGAAAATGTCTCACTGTAGTTTTGCTGCTGTTGACTTTGATGTACTGACTAACAAAATTATGTACAAGAACACAAGGTATCAGTCTCCATACTAACGCAAGCCACACACGCCACTCTAAATCTGAAATATCTCGCTTTCTTCCGATCCACGTCCATCCGGAATCGAAATCTCCGTATTCGTCGTAATAATCATCAAAATCTGAAATTAAAAAAAAAAACATATATATATATATATATATATATATATATATGTAATGATGATTATATAGAGCTTCAAGAATTTTTAAATAATAATGAATTTTGGCTATTGAAGCAGTAACACTGTTGTTGGAGTGTATGTATTAAACTCCGTTTATTAACAATTAATAGTAAATAGCATGAACGCTTTCGACCCTTGTATTAGGTTCTTTTCAAATGCATTTAAATTTCTTAGATAAAATACGTCGCTCAATGCTGATCGAGAATATCCGCACTAGCCATCCCGACCAACACTTTACAAAGGTGAAATCGCGACTAGTCATTGAAAAGGACCTAATACAAGGGTCGAAAGCGTTCATGCTATTTACTATTAATTGTTAATAAACGGATTTTAATATATACACTCCAACAACAGTGTTACTGCTTCAATAGCCAAAATTCATTATTATATATATATATATACAAGTGAATCAATTTAATATTTACAATCTCATATATTATTCGTTGATTTGATTACTTACAATTTCTTGTCAAAGAAAATTCGTACACGGAGTAAATGACGGCGTATGACCACACAAAAATATACAAGTAACTTTCATATTTGTCGAAGCACACGAGGAGTTTCTTCATTATCAAATTTTCATTGTTTACTTAAATTTGCCGCTTTGTGCAACAATGTATGCACGACAACAACATGTATAACAACGTGTAGTATACATACGCGCAATATACGTATGTGCGCGCGTCATTAGAAATTTTCCCTAAAACAAATTTAAAACGCATGCGCGCGATTGCATAAAAAATTCCGGCAACATGCCATATGTCGCCGCTTGTCTTTTACTCTATTTTTCGATCCCTTTCGAGCCGCGTATGTGAGCGAACGCGCAAAACGAGTGTTCGGTCCGTTAAATATAATATAAAGTTTAGTTAATGATCGAATTTTTTGAATTCCGTGTTATTCGAATAAAACCGTGACTCGGAGGTTGAATTTGATTCGAGCGCTTTAAACACATCATTCTATCCTTCTTGCTCGCGTTGAAACAAAGACAAAACTTTAAAAGTCGCTTTAACCAAAGCGCGCTTCTCCTTTCTCTCTCCGCAACCACCCTCTCCCGTTTTTTCGCTATCGTTTTCCACTGCTGCACTTTACGGCACTGCACCTTCAAGTCGTGTTTCAAGTTTTCTGCGTTGTATGTGTACCTGTTGTACGTCTTCGTCGCCAGCCAGTGTGACTCATAATAGTACGGTATGTGGTAGAATTTTTTTCCCGTCTTCCAAATTGTCAACCATTCTGACGAGGACGGTTCCGTCTCGTCCGTGCGTTGCGCACTGACATTACGTACAAAAAAAAAAAAAAAGACGCGACAAAATTCTTATATGTAACCAAAAAAAAAAGAAAAAAAAACGGACATCGGTGTTTTCTCGCTTCAAACATTCTCGACAAATCGTTGTCCTCAAACGGGTTTCCGAGAACACATCGAAGGCACGTTTCGCAAGTGCCGTTTCCGAAGCTGAATTCAAGTGAGAAATTTCGGAAGTGAAGCAATATTGAGCAATTATCGATTAAAACACCACGTTCCGCACAAGACAGAACGTTTGTGTCTCGAGATTAACTTGAACTTTGGAACACAACAAAAATATTGCATATTATAGTGTAATCTGCGAAGGAACAATGATGGAAGTAGATCCGCCAGAATTTTTATCGAAAGACGATGAAATTCAATATTGGATAGATATGGTTCATCAAATACATCAAAGGTAAGGTTGTAGTTCAATCGTGCAAATTTTTGTTTACGTAAAACCACTTGCCAAGAAACAGTTTTTTATAAATCAAGTAAATTGGATTCTGTGTACAAGATTTCTACATGTAGACATGTATATGATTTTAATACGGTAACAAATTTAATACAACAGTAACAAAGTATGATTATTAATTTAGTAATTTTAATTAGAAATTTCTGATCTAATAGCTTTTTTTTTTTACACAAGAGTCAGAAACAATTGTTTATTCTTCTTATAGGAAAGAAGATGTTGAACGTGAACTAGAGGAATTCCAGGAGAGTTCACAGATGTTAGAGAAAGAGCTTGAGACATCATTAGAACAGGCAGAAAAGACAAACAGAGAATTGAGGCAAAGAAATGCAAGACTTGCCACAGAGGTTGAACAGCTAAGAATGCGATTAGATCAGCAATCTACAGATTGTGCTATGTTTCAAGGAAAAGCGCAAGATCTGCAGCAACAGAAGGAACATTTATTAAAGTACATTCGTGAACTTGAACAAAAAAATGATGATTTGGAGAGAGCGCACAGGTATTTCGTAGTTTTCTTTTAATAAAAGTTGGAAATTGTTAGTTAATAATCAGTCATGTAGTAAGAACAACAGCATATATGTTCTCTTTTTTATAGGATAAATAAAGTTACGGAAGAAGAAATAGAAGCTAAGTTTAATTTAGCTATAGAAAAGAATGCGTTACTAGAATCAGAACTCGATGAGAAAGAAAGCCTTAAAGCCAAAGTACAAAGACTAATGGATGAAGTCAGAGGTTGGTTTATTTTTTATGCGATGCATATTATTTTATAACTGTGGTATGTTTTTTAATTTCAGATTTAAAACAGGAGATACAAGTGCACGAACGACATCATTCGGATAATAACAAATCTACTGAAAGAGTGTGTAATAACATTGTTGACAGCAATAAACTACAGGCTGAATTGGAATCAAATTCACCAGCTAATCAAATAGTCACACAACTACCTACAAATAACACAACAACTTCACCAATAAAAAGTACGATATATTGTATATACTTTTATATTACAATGAAAGAATAATCATTAAAATATGATAATAGATTTATGCAAGTTTTGTTTGTGTGATTATAATAAATATAAGTAACATCGATCTTCTTTCATGTTTTCTTTTACTAGTTGGAAACGGATTGGTTGGGAATAACAACAACAATAATATGAATCAAACATTGCCACCCCGTACTAGAATATTAGCAATGAATATGATCGGTGATCTAATGCGAAAAGTTGGGGTAAGTGTATACGCAATACATCTCGATATCTTTTTGTTACAATTTGCTGACTTGTAGTCTAAAGCATGACCTGTAATTTTCTTTAATTTTGCACAAGTGGCAGAAAGTATGTTTACTTGCTGTATATAAGTTTGACGATACTAAGAAATTTTGTATTGACACATGGACTATTTCAGTAGTTATTCTGAGTGATAAACATATTTATTCGTATGGGGAAACAATTATATAGCAAGTTAATAGAATCTAATTGCGTGCATAGTGAAATGCACGCAACAATAAGAAAGTTGTACATATTTCCCACATAAATGAACAATAAATCGCATACTTGACTTGCGTTTTAAGTAGTTGGTAGATAGTGTGATGTAGCTGATATTTCGGCAGCTTGACAAATGGGTCTGCATGGGCTGTAGAAGAATAAAATGCACTTGTCCGAGTGGACAAATATCAAATACCACTTCGCCTACCGACTTATCAGCAGCCCAATCTCACGCATCTGCTCAGTGTATACGCCAACAACCTAGACCAACCGCATGCAGATCTTCCTGATTCTCGCCGTTAGATTATTTTGCATCTCTTTAAAAGAGGTCTTTGGTTGGATTTTTTCTTCATTATTGCTCCCAACTGGGGTTCACTGCGTGCGTCAGACTTATTATTTGTATATTACTGAACACTTTCCACTCACCTGAAAAAAACTACCTCTGTATGCTTCTTACCGATTTTGTTACGTATGTGTATATATGTATATAAAAGATAGGCCGCATAAAGTTTTACGAGCTATTTTTCCGAGATCTAACGTATTATTTTCGTCTCAATGTTCTTGTTGGACATGAAGCTTGTTATTGTATAATAATAGCTTGGTAATGCTCAATGCGGCTCATTCTGTGTGTGCGAAACATTTGTTATAACTTTGTTAGTGATGTATTTCTCATACCATCTATAACAATCGATACGAAATATAAACTAATATATAAATTAATTATATTGTACAATCATTCATTCTTTCTTACAGGCGTTAGAGAACAAACTAAACACATGTAAAAATGCGTTACGAGAGGATCAAGCCGTTCGCGATCTCTACAGGTAACACAGCAATCATTTTTAATTACGATAAATTATGTTATTATATTCTTGTTTTGTTGTGCATTGTACTCACACACAAGCAAATATCATGTATCTACACACGCACACACAAAATATAAGAGGATACATGATATATTTAATTGTACTTATTAGTGTGCCTTATTAGTTGTACAGTCGAATCTCGATAATTCGAATCTCAAGAGAAGAGCTAAAATCTTCTCGAGTTGTAGAGGTTTCGACTTATCGAAATTTCCTTTTTCCTTCCGCGGAGCGGAAGGGAATGAAGAAAATTTTCGTCTTATAGAGGTTCGAATTATCAAGGTTTGACTGTATAATTCTATTAGTTATGCTTATTATGATCAACCTCAAGATTTTCCTATGCACGCGCAAACACACGTACGTATTTATTTATGTATGAATGTATTTATGTATATAAGGCTTTTTATGTGTGTGCAGTTTATTTATTATATAATGCTACTTTTTCTCAAAATAATGAAATAATTTACACAGTTTTTTTAAATTCGAAAACTTGTATGTGTAAAAAAATTAGCAATATAAAATTCTTTATTTATACTTATTTTTATTTGCTCAGACTTATACCACGACTTTGTATCATATTGCTTGCTATTTGTTTACACACACACACACACACATGTATGTGTATGTATATATATATATATATACGAACCACTATATATTTATATGCTTCTTTTTGTATGAGTAGTTAGTGACATTTTTGTTATTCTTATGCACACACAGTGTAATAAATCCTTATTGTGTCTTCTCGAAAGACTTATAACTCACACTTTCAAACTATTACGGCATATATTTATTAAATAGTGTGCAAACAGCTACTCATTAGTACATTTTTAGCGTTAGATAAACCATAACAAGAGATTATTGCGTTTGTTTGATTAGACTTAGACGACAAGTCAGAAGCCCAGCCACAGGAAACAACAACCCCATACGATTATAAGCAAATTGAAGGATAATGTTGCAGCTATTATGTATCTGCACATCAGACAATTTCAATGTAATGTTAGTCAAAATTTCTTCTCAACAATTCCGTTATTAAGTTATTTATTATTATAAACATTCGCGAGTAAGATCAAAATATCTGTATTTATGGCTTCGATCAATTTCTCTATTTAATCTACAAGCTTTTTCAAATGTAATCAAACTATGCACGTAACTATTTGTTATTCGTGTGAAATTTTTGAATAATGTGGACAGAAAATTCGCATAGTCTGGTTTCACCGTTATAACATATAACAGGGTGCCTCAATATTTGTCGCAAAGCTGTGTAATAAAAGTTTTTGTCATTTTTTTTTTTTTTTTTAATTTTCAGTAATAATTTTTGAAGTACAAGATTTTTGAAATGCAGTTAACAATTAAACATAATCGCAAACAAATAATTGTTCGTTTCTGACGTATAATAATTCAATTTAATTATTTTTTTTAATCCTTTAAATCTTTTTTTAATCTTTTAAATCTTTATTGAATATTTTCTAAATCTTTTGTATCACAAAAGCTGCTGCTCGAGGGAAAAAAATGTCAAAGATTTTTATTATTTATCAGTTTTGCCAGAAACTTTTTTTACCGTAGTATCTTTTAGCAAAAAAATTGGGGACTCTATATTCTACGTATACATATATACGCTCGCCATACGCAACAATGTATAACCGTGTAGGAAACAACAATTGATTTTTCATGTAATTTAACGAAAAAGATTAATAAAAATAATAAATTTATCTCGTTGTATCGACATGTTCAAAATATATATAGATATACTTTTTCTTTTTTTTTCATCAGTAATATAATTAGTAATATATATTGTATCGCGAAACGTTTTTATAATTTCCCTGACATCACGCTATACAAAAATTATAATTAAAATTATATAAGTAGCATAGAAATTTGTAAATATATTATATATGCATATATACGAAGTGAAAGACTTGGGGCAATATACGAGCGAATATTTTTATTTTTAAGCGTCGCGTAGAACATATTATATTTTGATAATTATTTTTATTTTTTAACTAAATACATGTTTATTGATGTTCAAAGAAATACATACCTTTTTAGAGATCGCATGTAGAAGTGTATCAGAATACAGAATTTATTTATATATTTTTTCAGTTACTCATTCACCAATTGATAACATGTACGACTTTTGGCGTATTATATTTTTTGCCTCAATCTTTTCACTAAATATGAACTGCAAGCAGTTATAAAATAATGATGTACCATTATTTTGTTAGAAAAAAAAATTAATTTGACATTTTTATAGGTGATATTGTACGATTATATAAATAATTTATTAAATTTGATTATATTTTAAATTTAACGTGTAATATATATTATATTATACAGTGTAATTTATGATGTTGTGTTTATCATTTTTCTCTTCTCTGTCTGTAGTTAATGTACAGGTAAAGATCTTTACATACGAAGATGTACTTCTCACTGTTAAGATATTATTAAGAGATTATCAGTGTGCAACTTCATATGTAAAGGCATAAAAGCCTTTGCCTGTATATGTTTGTCTGTAATATAATTACTGTATATGCTTTGTAAAAAAATGTACTTCAAGCGTAATTTTAAAATATATACATAATATTCTTCTATTTTTTCTATGTTCGTGAAAAGATGTTTTTCTATTGGGAGAACTTTGTGCGTATAGCGAACTGAATCGATTTTGTTTTTCAACGATTACGTCGTATTAAAGTTGAGATTAAAGCACGAATGTGATTTATATTCGTTTAATTCTCAAACTGCAAACGTTTTTTTGGCACCTTCCGTTCACAAACCAGGGTCGTTTGTGTTCCACTGTAATTTTCTCTATGTTAAAGTTATGGAAAAATTCTGAAAAAATTTACTATCGTACTATCTTTAAACCTTCTACTTTACAGATCAATTAAAACATTTTGGAAGAAAATAATTTGTTTAATTTTTTAATATACCTATACGAAGTAAATCGATCATGAAATGTAATTTTGTTTAAAAACCGTAACTTTGCGAGAAATTGGTCGAATTAAAAAAAGTGCTCAAATTAAAAATGAAGGTTGCAGTTTCCAAAAAAAAAATTATGCTATTGCATTTTATTAAAGTTAAATGCTTAATTTTTTACATAAACGCGGTTTTTACATTTGTAAATGCTGGCGTTTTTTTGAAGTGAAAACTAAGACTTTTTATTTTAAACATTTTTATTCAAAATAATAACATTAGACCATAACAAAATAGTCAATCTGTTCTTTTGATCAAAGCACCCAGAGTTAGCTCGTCGGAAGAGCGCTGCTCTATTTCGAAACTATTATAAAAAAAAAAACAAGGTTTTAATTAAAAAATATTACGATCACACTTTAAATTAAGCAAAATTATGTGAAAATCAGATAAAAAACAAAAAAACTTTTTGCTTATTTGTACAAAAAGTATACATATAATTTGTACAAAAAGTATACATAAAAGTATACATACGTAGTCCGCAAATCAGGATCGTTCTTCTCCGCTCGAGATTTTGTTTTATCACTGTGGCTGTCGAAGTTGTATCGAAGATCTGAATTTGGCCCTTAGATTCCTCTCTTATACAACTTTTTTTTAAGACGGAGTCAGACCGCTCTCCCTTCTCTCGTCTGTAAGTTATAAACGCAAGTAGATTTTGCGCTGACACAAATGACCTTGGTTTGCAGTTTGAGGGTTAATTCAACTTGTTTTACGTTAACTCTTTATCATAGACAGGAAAATCCACATTATTACGACACTGAAAAATTTGTTCAATATAAAACATGATTTAATCAAAGTTCTATTTATAATTAGGAAACGTATATACAGCAGTTCCTCGCTAATGTGTGTCGGCATGCTCGGTTCAGCGACGTGAATACTATCGAGGGAGGGAGATATTGTTCCGAGAAAATTGCCGGCTGTTATCTCTGATTGGCTCGACCGCATCGTAGGCAAAAGCGAGAACGAGAACCATTGAGTGTGAGTGAAATACATAATGCAAAGTATTGTTCTCATCCCTACCAATTCCTGGTGCTTTGCCGAAGTTTCGCACTTCCAGGAATTGGTGGGGATGACTTTGTGAACAATACTGAGGGATAATTGCGAAGATTAATGAAAAACTAAATGTGTATCGCTGTGATTCTCGGAATCAGGCTCTCACAAACTTTCCCGCTTGTCCTCTCGGTAACTTTTGCGGTCAGTCGAATCTGATCTGCCTAACTGGTCGTATCGTCTATTCGAACGAGTCTCTATTTAATTTACGTGTACGTGCGCGAAGTGAAATGCCTGGTTCGAGAAAAGATACCACAGTGAAGGAACGATTAGAAATTATTCAAAAATTACAAAATGGTGTTAGTGTAAGCGACTTGGCCAACGAGTATGGCTTGAGCAAAAGATGCATTAACAAATATCGCACAAATGCATTACAAATTCAACAACTTGCGGAAACTGGAAATTTAAAAGAAATGAAAAGAATCCGTACGTCTCCCGTTGAAGAGATTAACATTCGCTTAAATACGTGGATCTTGGAAAGACGTGCGTTAGGTGACACACTAACGGATAATATTTTACAGCAAAAAGCATTAGAGTTGCATCGAGAATTTGGAATTTCAACAAAATTCACTGCGAGCCACGGTTGGTTATGGCGATTTAAAAAAAGATACAACATTCATTTGGTTCATACTCACGATGAGCAAGTTGACGCCGATAAAATCGCCGCGGAGCAATTTATTGAAGAACTGGCGAGAAAAATAGAACAAGAAAATATCAATGCAAATAATATATATAACATGAGCGAATCGGGTTTATTATGGAAAAATCTTCCGCGGAAGACATTGGATCGCACAAAACGAATGGAAGGTAACAAAGAGAAAAAGGATCGTGTGAGTATAGGATTTTGCGCAAATTCCACGGGCACTCACAAATTACCCTTATTGTTTATACATAAATATGCTTGTCCACGAGCGTTAAAACATATTGAGAATAATTTACCTGTCGTATACAAAAATCAAAAGAACGCGCGGATGGACGAAGAAATTTTTGACAATTGGTATATAAATCATTTTCAACCGACCGTCAGACAGCGACAATTACGAGATAATAATACAGGCAAAGTTCTTCTCTTAGTTAACAATTTTAAAAATCATAATGTTCGTGACGAAGAAAACGAACACTTCGAAATAATGTTTTTGCCGAATACGACTTCCGTTCTGCAACCGATGGAACAAGAAGTAATTGCAAAATGCAAAAGATCTTTCCGTTACAACTTACTTCGAAAGGCAAGTAATGAATATTATTCATGTCATAACGTGTTCTTCTCACTGAGCCGATTGCAATCATCGTTCTATTGTTTTATCATTCTATCACTTTAATTTCATAGGTAGTTCAATGTCCGAGGGGAATCCATGAGTTTTATTTTAACTACGATATTAAAGATTGTATTGATTTAATTCACGACGCTTGGGAATCAGTATCACAGACAAATATTTACAACGCGTGGCGACAACTCCTCGAGCGGCGGAACATAGAAATAAAAGAAAAAGTAGAAATAAAAGAAGAACAAATTGAAAATTATTCTTTCGACGAAGTGAACGATTGGATTTCTCATTGCGAGGAAGCTGAATTAATTCGTGAAAACAATGAAGAAATAACATCACGACGACATTGCGAAATAGCAGAAGATGAATTAGAAGACTTATTTGATAAATTAAGTTTATGGGCTGAAATACAGCCAGAATTTATTCAGTCGCATGCTAAAATATTAATAGATTATTATCATCAAAAATAATGTTGTGTAAGTTTTACACATTCTTTTTTTATTACTTTTTTTTTATTTTTATAAACCTAACCTAACTCTAATCTCTTCGATACGATGCACGTGCGTCACTAACGGCCTTTTGTCGCATCAGTTGCATACAAGTTACATTCGGCGTTGTTGACCAAAGTCGACGCTCGGCCAGTGAGTTATTTGAAAAAATTTGTACTGGTAGATTAAGAACTTAGGAATCACTGTGCAAAAAATAAAAGGACCTTTCTATGCAATTAAAGACAAAAATAATTTGTTAAAACGGCGATTTTGAATTATGAAGAAAACGTGGCAACAGCACACATGACATCAGCTGATGATTTACTAGATTTGGTGCAAAATTGGCTCAGTGGACCGAGTTAAGTTAGTCCATACTAGGGCTGCGGCTTAAATTCGAATAACAGTGTGATTCGGATATTCGGATATAATATATATGTACGAATAAACTTCGATCAACGGATAGTTTTCGAATATCCGGATACTTCGTGCAGCGAATAGTACAAATAGTACTATTCGAGTTATTCGAATATCCGTATTATCCGGATATTTCGATATACTCAGTAGCGTATAAACTAGCTTGGGACCTTTCAGTACTCGGAGGCAGAAATGTGATCACAAAAGTAAAAAAGTCTATTACAAATACAAAAATAATGATATTTATTGTTCAAGAATTTATACTTGTCATTTACGAGTAAGTTTACTCTAATTCTGATATTATATTATAAAAGATAAAGAAAGAACTTTACTTTTTCTTTGTACATATTAACTTATAAATTTAAATGCATAAATATTTAAAAGTTTCATAAAATCGTATATAGAATTGTGCACATCTATACACATAACTGTATATGAATATGAAATTGTATGTAGGTACATATGTGAGTAAATATAAAATCGTGTGTATATTTATTAATTACTATCAGTTTAAAACTTGATCAATAATAGTTTGATTATAGCTGAGAGATGTGCGATTGTCGTTCTTTATTTGGTGCGTACTACTTTTAATTATTTTACGGTTTTGCTTTTTCATTGTACAAAACTTTCACATTTACAAATTGTTAGTTAGTAAATACAGGAAAAAGAAGCCGATACAAGCAAAAAACTAGATGTTTGTGTTTGAAAAAGTTTATTTAAATATTTACGTCAAATTTTTTTATTCAATTTTCAGATCTTTAATCAGTGACAATTTAAATGTATAATTATAAATAAATATACAAAATTTAATTAACCTTACGCAAAGTTAACATAACTTTGATAATTTATTAATGCTTTCAATAATTATAATAATAGATTAAAATTCACTATTGAGACACATGATAACTCTGTGAACTTTTTAGATGTAAAACTGATTATTAACAACAATAAAGAAATTATATGTACATATTATATGAAATCTGTCTCTGAATTGAGTCATATAAAATTACAAAATAATTCAATCATTATCATGTCGGACACGGGAGAAATGTCGCAAGTTACATGTTTGACTGCACAATGCGACCTTCATTATTCGAATTGTTCTATCCGTTTTATTCGGAGTGTACAAATATCCGAATATTCGTTCCCCAGCTATTCGAAATCCGGATACTTCGAAGTATCCGGATTACGAATAATCGATGACGTCACTATCCGGATATCCGGATTCTTATTTATTCGAATAACCGCAGCCCTAGTCCATACGCCATTCTAGAATATAAAGAATATACAAAGACTACTACAGCAAAACATACGCTATGCTTTGCTTTGCTAAAAATCAAAAAATTATGTTGTCGACTGAAGAAGACCGAGAAACGATATTTCCGTGACGACGGTTACGTTGGAACTTTTGATGATTTAAGCCCCTTGCACAATGGAAGGAATAGCGATAGCGATAGAAATAACACAGTTTTTAACACAAAATTCCAACTTGTGTCGGAAATTTTATCGCTATTGCTTATTCCGATTTTCTGATCTGCATTGATACATGTGTAGTTTTGTATGTTAGATTCCGCTGTTCCTACCTTTATTTTTAAATATAAACTCTTTAAAACTTTTGTTATTTCTATCGCTATCGCTATTCCGTCCATTGTGCAAGAGGCTTTACTACGTAGCGTACTCATAGACGTATAATATATAGACTGCGCGTTTGGCTGAAAAGATGTCTTCAACGTTGAGAGAGACAACATACTTTAAATAGTAACTCTTTCTCTGTCTATCATTTACCCCACTACTTCGCTAGACAAAGATGAGGCTACTATTCAACATCAGCTGTCTCTCTCTCAACGTTGAAGACATTTTCTTAACATGGCAAAGGTAGGGAACGCGCAGTCTATATATTATACGTCTATGAGCGTATTGTTCAGCAGAACAAGCATATATGTAATATTCCTATATTGCTATTTTTGAAATCAGCTGATGCCATGTGTGCTGTTGCCACGTTTTCTTCATAACTCAAAATCGCCGTTTTTGGTGTTTTAATAATTATTTTTGTCTTTAATTGCATAGAAAGGTTCCTTTTATTTTTTGCACAGTGATTCCTAAGTTCTTAATCTATCAGTACAAATTTTTTCAAATAACTGTCATTTTCATCTTACTTTTTTTGTCTGTTAAAATATGAGTCCTATAAGAACACATGTTGAAAGTCTGGAATTATCGAGTTTTTAACAACGATTTTCTCGGAATTTTCCATGAAACAAATATTGAAAAAATTTGTAAAATTTTTTTTTATGGCCAAGAACAAAATTTTCAAGTTTCAAAATCTTTTGTCATGTTTTAAAAACGTTCCAAACCTTAAGGTAGTTGTTCTCAAAAACGAGTTTCATAGGAATGTCTTGAAATTTTAACCGCATGTTAGTATAAGTCTTATCTACATGTGGTTAAAATTTTTATGACTTTTATCGTCTCAAATTCGAGTTACTTGCCTTCAAAGTTTCAACTTTTAATACGTAATACGTATATCTTGCCGAAGTGACAATTATAGCACTATCTCCGAAAATTTTCTTAGGAATTTGTTAAAAAACTAATATATAATGTAAAATGTCTATAAGAATATAATAAAAAAAAGAAAAAAAGTTGTTTATCGTTTAGTTATTGAATAAGAGCAATGTAAAGTTTGGAATTTGGCTGATTGTGCAGAGCATGGAAGTCGTAAGTGGTGGGACGTTGCGGAGACTTAACAACGTCGTACGCACCATATACAGGGTGTCCCAGAATTGCCGTAGAATCTCTTGTAGGCAGGTAGAAGGAGTAAAACTGAGTCGAAAAGTCCTGAACCATTTTTTTCTATTATTTATAATAAAGGAGTAATTATTGAGTAAATCAGGCCAATCAGCGCAGACCTTTAGCCAGGCGCACGTCAGTGAGCCGCGCGCCTGGTGTGTGTGAGTGCTCAATAATTACTCCTTTATTATAAATAATAGAAAAAAATGGTTCAGGACTTTTCGACTCAGTTTTACTCCTTCTACCTGTATACGAGAGATTGTATGGCAATTCTGGGACACACTGTATATAATACTTCTATATTGCTAGTACGGTGCCGACCTGAAGCCCAAATGTTACGGTGCAGACAATATAGTAGCCTCTCTCTCGCGCAAGGTCCAGCTACTTTGTGCGCATGCGGTGAACATTCAAGCACGCTTGGGCATTTCTCTTTCTCGCGTTCTTTCTCTCACTTTCCAATGCTTTGTCTCGCTCGCACTCGCTTAGTAGACGCGCCTGCGCATAATGACGCTCGACTATCTATGCCCATATTTGGACTTCGTGCGTCTCTCTTTCTCGGGCCTCCTTCCTCTCATTGCGAAGATACGCGACTAGCAATATAGAAGTATTATATATATGGTATGTAAGTATTAGTGCATGCTTACCATAGACTTATATAATAGACGGAACATTTATATGACGAAGTTGAGAACAACATTAAAGGACAGAGATAGTGCTGGAGTAGTTGTCTCTCTCTCTCTTACAATAAGATAGTGGGGGACCAATCATCTCACAAGTCTATGCTATCATCTTTCACTATCACTTTCTCTCAACTGACTCTCGAACTCTATCTTCGTTGCTCTCGGCCTGCCGCGGCCACCAATCAAATCACTGCTAGAAAAGAAGAGAATTACTCCACGACTATTTCTGTCTCTTTTAACGAAGCTTCAGCTCCTCTTACACTAATGTTCCGTCTATTATATAAGTCTATGATGCTTACTTTGTAACCTAACCTAACCCTCACGAATGCTCGTGTCCATGTCGTGAACACGATGCTAACCTAACCTAACCTATACGTTAAATGAAACGTTGCCGCTTCGTCACTTTCTTCGACTAAACTTTTTATTCTGAATGTACGAGAACTATCTTAATATAATAAACAGTATACCCTATTTTTAGTACTCCTTTTCTAATTCTTACCCTAATCCAACTTAACCTAACCTAGTCTGTGTAAGCAAACTCATTCAAATTTGATCTTATTTGGTATCATTTTTTTGGGGGGAAAAACCTCGGCAATACGATTAAAATTATCTTATAATTATAAATTAAAAAATATAAAAATTTATAAATATATATATATATATTCGGTCATGAGAGCCGAATAGGAAAGGCGACGACGGCACGGAAAGCCGGAAATTCCAGGTTTGACTCCTGGCCGAGGAGTTTTTTTCGCAATATAAATTTAATTTCAATTAGGGGGGTATTTGGGATTTCTCATATATGAGATGCAAGTAGCATCCTATATGAATTTTAGAATTGTTATTACAATTCGAATTTCACGTGTAAAAATTTACACGTGAACACGTATATATGTATATATATACACGTATAATTTACGCACAACACCTAGCGAACGGCTCTCATGACCGAATATATATATATTTATTAGTTTGGAAACTTCGGAGCCTTAAAAGATTCTTTAATTGTTTATAAAAATTTAATTTTTACCGCTCGGTGACTCATTCGTAGCTACATACGTCATTACTGATCACGAGTTATAGATGACGCTCGCTTCGCCGAAGCACTTTCAAGAATTGGTGGAAATGATTCCGCCAGTAATATACCGAGGAAAAATTTGCAAACATTAGTGACGAACTATTAAAACACCTCACAAATCGATGGGTATAAAATTCAACTGGAAAACCACGTCGTATGAAGATTTATTTACGAAATGCCTTTATTTTTCACAAAGTTTTTTACACAATATTTAAGTGATCAAAACAATTTATGTTAACTGAGTACTGAAATCTAATGTGTTTTAGCACACTACATCTTGTCATCATGAGGGGATGTCTCTTATTCTAGCGCACACTTTTTTTTTTGTGAATACTAATGATGTGATATTTTAATGCATACTATATATATATATATATATATTTATATTATATATTAACGCTAATGAAAGAGATACATAAAATAAATCGTGAAAGAAATGACGTGTTACTTTTCCACGTTGTCTCACCAAAATTAATTTGTACGGGTACAAGAAATTTTGTAATAAATAAACAAAATTCACGTGGATATAAACTACTAAAAGTTGAATGCGTTTCGAGAAACAAAATTTCGAGAAAATGTTCTTGCAATTGAGAACAAAAAAAAAAAAAAAAAAAAAAAAACCATCGAGAGAAATATAACATGGTTAGCACATCTATGTCTCTATATAGATAAAACAGTAATATGTAAAGCTGGAATGAAAGAATAATTATCCACGATAATTGCGAACAGTAATAATATATAATAATTATCAATAATATTAATAATAATATAATAAAATAATAATCGTAATAAACGGGTATGTGTGTGGGAGAGTTACATGGTATTTTTTAAGCACGCTCGCCACGAATTCGCCGCGCCAATTGGATATCTTTAGGCATGATTGTTACGCGTTTTGCGTGAATCGCGCACAGATTGGTGTCCTCGAAGAGACCGACGAGATAAGCTTCCGAAGCTTCTTGTAACGCGCCTATGGCGGCGCTTTGAAAACGCAGATCGGTTTTGAAATCCTGCGCAATTTCACGAACCAGTCGCTGGAACGGCAACTTTCTGATCAACAATTCCGTCGACTTCTGGTATCTTCTGATTTCTCGAAGAGCCACAGTACCGGGTCTGTGTGTGAGAAAGTAAAAGATATTCCTTAATTCATATACGGACTAACATCTCTAATATGAAATCAATTTAAACAATAATATTGTTTAGTTTTTTAATAAAATATATATTGCGCGTCTTATGCATTTAATATAATAATTCTGTATATATACCTGTAACGATGTGGCTTTTTCACACCACCTGTGGACGGTGCGCTTTTTCTTGCCGCTTTTGTAGCCAATTGTTTACGAGGAGCTTTTCCTCCCGTTGATTTACGAGCTGTCTGCTTGGTACGTGCCATGATTTAATCTGAGACAATAAGTAACAACAACTTTGTTTCACTGATAAAAACATCACATTTATTAAGATTTCAATAATATCAGTAATTTTTCAGCCTCATTAAATTTGTTTACAATCTAAAATTAAACACACTCTTTATCCATTTTTTCTCTAATTATTAATTTCTTTTCTATTACCGATAAGCTTGAAATAATGGGGAAAACATTGTGCTGAATAGCGGTAACGTATCACGAACTAGAAAAAAAAAAAAAAAAAACAACACTGCGCGCGTGCAATTGTGTTCTTGTTACACCAAGAAAAACTATATATACGTACATATTTGTGTGTATGTGTTGCGCAATGCGCACAGAACTTTCATTTCCCTGCAACGGCAAAGGGAGAATATAGCGAGAAAAGGTGCGGAAAAGTGGAGGGAAGGAGAGAAAAGAGAGCGAGGGAGGGGGGGGGAATTGCTGGAGGAAAATTGCTGTCAAAGCTATATTGAAGATACACATTTGTTTTGAGAACAATTTGTCCAGGCAATTCGACGACGACGTCTTTGTTTTTTCACGAGATCCGGCGAGAATCGTCTCAACGACGTATTCGTTCGGAATCGTTCGGAAGAAAACCGGAGGAAATATCTGTCCGGCTTAGTCACAAAGCGCGTTCTGTACGTGACCATCAATCTCAAAATGGAGGCAGCTCGGCGAGAACGGACGCGACAAACACACGCGTGCACGCGTCTCGATTTTCCCGGATTTTTCGTTTAGCGCGATCAATGTAATCGCCGTCTGAATTTTATCGATTTACACGCACGCACAATGTTTTCACCAAAACATAACACTGTTGTGATTTTACCTACCCTCTCAGCAAATAACAGGACGAGCGCGATTAAACTAGGATGCACTATCCCTTTCTTCGCACACCTCGATGGCAGTGGACGCTTTCCGGAGTCACGGCTGCTCGCTCGCGTCTCTCTATCTCCCTCTCCCCCCTCCCTCCCATCTTTATACGGCGAAATTAAATCGTGCGAGAGGCACGTAAGCCCGCGGCGCTACGTCGACCAATCGGACGACAGGCCGTCGGCCGGCTAGTGTAACCGTATTGGTTGCGCAATGCATCGAGTTGCGATTCTTCGAACGCGCTCGACATTCTACACTGCTGTAGAATAGTGTACTTCGACAGGGAATTCCCTCTCTACGCGTGCATTGTATTCTTCAGCCAGATGATCGGTTTTGAAGTTCTGAATCAGTCAGCAGCGTACACACACACACACACACACACACATACACGCAGTCCGTCTGTCTATTCCCAGTCTGCTCGTCGATGCTGACTGGAGCAGCAGCGTCCAATTATGCTCACGATACTTATACAGAATAAACGTCAAAGCATGAGCAAATTTTTTTTATTTAACATATCTATGTAACTTTGTAAAAGCTGCATTTGTATACATATAAATGTAAAAACATGATAAATAAATAGCTTCTTTATAAAGTTCTCCATGACATTTGATAAATAAATAAATAAAAACAGACTCATGTTGAGATATTTTCTTTATGCTGTCATAAAATATTAATGTTTATAAAACGTATCGTAAAATACTAAATGTTTTATAAACATAAAATATTTAATGGTTATAAAACATTAATATTGTAAAACATATCAATGTTTGTAAAACATTAATGTTTTACGATGTTTTATAATCATTAATATTTTATGATGGCGGATAAGGAAAATATCTCAACATAAGTCTGTTTGTAAAATATTAATATTTTATAATAGTAAAAAAAGAATATAAGGAAAAAACTCTAATTTATATTTTTAAAAATATAAAGAAAAAAATGACTTAAATTTTAATTTAAATAACTAATATTTTAATATTATTTTAATAGAGGGAATATATTATTTTAAGAGGGAAAAATTAAGTAGGGAGCTGTATGATACATTGGTATGCATACACAAAAAACCATGTTTCTATTACATCAATTAGAAAATGTATTTCATTGTTACAGTGATTAGAAGTATTATAATCATTATTAAAACACAACTTATAATAAACTGGTTCGAGACACAAAAAGGACTGTACTAGTGATATTTTTCGAAGAGCTGCTCTTCATGTTTTTTTACGGTTTATTAAAAACATAAATTTTGTTTAAAAAAAAAAATTGTTACTTAAAGAATACAATTTCACATATTTAATTTGCACGTATTTATGTGTGGTGTTTTTTTGTTTTGTGTACATTCTGTGATCAAACACACTCATAAATACTTATACGCGTCACGTTATGTATAACAATAAATTTACATTTCAGTATGTATCACGAGAATCTTTGCAACAACATAAAAATATTTTTATGAAGTGCCAATTAGTTCACATTTTTTATAATATTGATTTATTGATACATACATCACCGTGGTTTTTTTTTTTTTTTTTTTTTTTAAGTAAAGAGTACACTTAAAACTCTAGTGCTAAGAGAACTAAAAGTACATCTAAGTGATATTACTAATGTATACATATATATGTATGTATATTGGCAATATTACTAATATATATATGCACATATATATAGTATATACATACATATATATTAGTGATATTACTTAGTAAGCATCTAATATACTATAATAATTAAAGGTTCTCTAAAGGCGGCAACCGACTTGTAACATACAATATTGTAATAACATTGTAACGCGCGAGCATACGCTAGTAGTCAATAATACCGCGTAATACTCGCGATCCGAGTTGTTTGATAGATCCACTTGGTTGTCGGTATTTTCGCGAATCTTTTTTATTGTTACAAGTTAGTGTAGAAGGCGCGTCTCGTTTGTTTCAATAATTGAAAAAAAAAAAAAATAATAAATTAATTTGAGCACTCTCGAAGCAAGCATTCGTTGTGTCGAGCGTTGTAACACTTGGCACTAAAGCATAAAACAAAAATTTTTCGGTTTCCTTCTAATCAGTCGCCGCCTTAACATATCCTCGGTACGTAGACACTATATCCAGTCCCATTATGTGTGGTTTTATCATTTTGTGTCTCAGTAAGCATTGTAAATTCCATTTGTACGTAAAGAGAGAATTATTGGGTATGATTGAGAGAATAATCTACTTACTAATAGATAGTAATACAAAGCATGAATATAGTCACTATAGTAGTTTAAAATAAGTTTCAAGGTGTCATGTTATCGAAGGACGAAAAAGGTAAAGAAACCTCTATGTGTAATATTGCAGTGTGTGTCCTACATCTTTTTCATCTATTTAAGTATAAAAGAACGATTGCACATTGATTTTACAGCAATTCTGATGGTCTGAATTTCTGATGCTTAAAACAAATAATTTTTCCTTATTATTATGATTTCTTTTTACTTTTTTTTTTTTTTTTTTTATCTCATCCCATATTAAATCTCCATTATATTGTGTCGAATTACAAGAGTTTACATTAGAGAAACTCACTCCTTATTTAATTCTGATTATTTACTTCTTACATCAATTGGCAGTGTTGACTACAGTAAATATACACAGAAAGAATTGTTTGAACGTCTCGCTTGTTTAAAAAAAAAGAACATACATTATGATAATAAAATAAGGAGTGCAATTGTGAGTGATTTAAGCACGTTCACCGCGAATTCGTCGTGCCAACTGAATATCCTTTGGCATAATGGTGACCCGTTTGGCGTGGATAGCACACAGATTTGTATCTTCAAACAAACCGACCAGATAAGCTTCTGATGCTTCTTGCAAAGCTCCAATAGCAGCGCTCTGGAAACGCAGATCGGTCTTGAAATCCTGGGCTATTTCACGAACCAGACGTTGAAACGGCAATTTTCTAATCAACAACTCTGTTGATTTCTGATATCTTCGAATTTCTCGAAGAGCTACAGTGCCAGGTCTAAAGAAAATCACAAAAATTTTATATAAAATTTATACAAATATTGAAATGATAAAAATAACACTAAAATGCAACAGTAATTATAAAAATATTAAATAATAATATATTGTAATTAATATTAATATGAATTATAAAACTAAAATGTTAAAATATAAAAAAATTAAAGACAATATATCTAAATACAATTTAATTTTCGTTCGTTTGTTTCTTAAAGATACTTAAACTGATGTTTTATAAAAACTGCAAAAAAAAAAAAAAAAAAAAAAAAAAAAAAAAAAAAAAAAAAAAAAATCAAATTACAAATCCGCTCTAATTGACATACCTGTAGCGATGCGGCTTCTTGACGCCTCCAGTAGACGGTGCACTTTTACGCGCAGCTTTGGTAGCGAGTTGTTTACGAGGAGCCTTTCCTCCGGTGGATTTACGAGCTGTTTGCTTGGTTCGTGCCATGACTGCAAATATTTATAATAACTTTACTTTTTCGGGGAAAAAAAAAAAAAAAGAGTCTTTCTCGCGCGCGCACAAGAGGGAGCGAGAGAGAGAGAGAGAGAGAGAAAAAAAAAACAAACGGTAACTCGATATCGGTATTGGTCGAGACGAGGAATTTTCGACGTGACCACGTGAAATTCGTTTAGCGAAATCGATGTTAATCGCATCGTTTGCGTTAAAAAACGCGATCAACACGTATAACAACGTACGCACTTTGCTAATGTGCGTTTCCCTCCAAAATGCTATTGTTAACACACATACATACATTAAACAAAATGGCGGCGGTCAGAATGCACTTTTACGAGACGCGCGTGAAACAACGCTGAACAACGCGGGGGATAGAAGCGACGCTTTCTCGCCGTCGTGTGCTCGATGTCGTTTCGCGTTTTACGTCCCAAATCGCGAGTCACACGTCAATAGCGTAATTTCGCGTATTTATCTGTCCGCCGCAACTTTTTGCGCTCGACCGTTGGTTCTTACCTGATTCTTGACCCTATTTAACAAGAACACCTTTCACAAGCCTCTTCGATTAGAGAAACCTTCTTGAAACCGCTTCCACGACTCCGAACAACCAAACAGCTCAAGGCGCACTGACAGACTGATCATCGAGACTGAGACCAACTGAGACTCGACGCGAGCGACAGAATCGTATGAGTCCTGTGTTAACAATAATGTACATAGATGGAACTTTATCGCACATGCGCGTTAGCTGTATATCGTGCCAGCAAGTATTGAGTATGTACGTAAAGCCCCTTGCACAATGGACGGAATAGCGATAGAAATAACACATCAATCAGTCGCTCGTGAAATAGTCAAAATTATTTAAACAAAAGGCCGATACGAGCAGTAAAATACAGGTTGGTCGTGTATAATAAGTTGTCTTTATTCAATAAATATAGACGTTTCGGTCACACAATTTTGGACCTTCTTCAGTATGAAAATTAAGTTTAATTAAGAAAAAATATTTTAGTACACTACATCACTAACAGATAGATGAAATAATGTTAATGACTTACAACGATATACTGATGTACACAGTATATCGTTGTAAGTCATTAACATTATTTCATCTATCTGTTAGTGATGTAGTGTACTAAAATATTTTTATTGAATAAAGACAACTTATTATACACGACCAACCTGTATTTTACTGCTCGTATCGGCCTTTTGTTTAAATAATTTAGAAATAACACAGTTTTTAACACAGAATTCCAACTCGTTGGAAATTTTATCGCTATTGCTTATTCCGATTTTCTGATCTGCATTGATACATGTGTAGTTTTGTATGTTAGATTCCGCTGTTCCTACCTTTATTTTTAAATATAAACTCTAAAACTTTTGTTATTTCTATCGCTATCGCTATTCCGTCCATTGTGCAAGAGGCTTAACGCGATGTGATGATGTGCGTAGCATACACATACGTATTACGTATGTGCATACAAAGAAATGTGCATTTGCCTCTCGTGTGTGTGTGTGTGTGTGTGTGTATGCGCGCGCGATTGGTATGATACATCTCTTAATTATTTCATTACATTATCCAAGAAATATCCTCAAGATATACCGAGTTTCTAGTATTCTGCAATCTCTCTTCTTCCGTTTTTATCTTGTCAAATCTTTTTATTAATGAAAGATAGAATGAATATGGATTATTTTATCGAAATAAACCAGAGATCAAAAATACTTATCAAATACTTTCAGTTGCTACTGAGCTTCTCGTGTAACATGATTTTGTAAATTGTACATCTTATTGCGAAGATAATAACATCAGCGTATCTAATATATTGATAAGGACCTAAAAAGAAGGTCGAAACGTTTATATATACTCACTCATGTTAAATAAAAAATCAACTTCTTACACATTTACACATCGACACCGGTGTTATGCTCTAACTGCCTTAACCACACTATTATCAAATACTTATATTTCCTTTTGCGTCATTTTTATAAAAGATCCAAGAGATGTCTTTTGTAAAAAAAATAAGTAAAATCTGAGGTGGTGACAAGAAGAAACTGATGATATAAAGAATCTGTCAATCTTTCTTTTATTTCGTCTATTTTTGTTATTTTACACGATAATAGAAGAATTTAAAATACAAATTGCAATGGGAATTTTTGTCACCTGTGACCGGTTTCAATGAGCAAAGATTCTACTAATACATTTAGATATCCGGAGACAAATGGTTGATGTCCCCACGCTGTAAGATTAAACAGTATCCAGGAATCTGTATGATTGTGTGCAACATTTGCAAGTATGTTGCGTTTCAATTCGGCTTCTTTGCGAAATGCTGTCCATAAAATTTCTGCTGTCTCACCTAAAGATGTTAAAGGTCATATACATTACATTCTGTGTATAAATAAGAAAACACAGAAATAAAAAAATTATATTTTTATGTCATGTAACATGGTATGTTGCTGCTTACAAAACTTGTTTGGTGACCAAGATATAAACAATTTGTCCGTAGCTCTTTCTAGGACTCTTATGGTGTTTAGCTGATTTTTAATTTGCTCTAAACGCAGAACTATGTTATCCTGTAAAATAGAACTTATTTATTTATACATACTTTCAATAAGAAAGTTGAAAAAGTAGTACAATTTAAGACTACATGTGTTAAAATTAATAATTATAAATCTGTGTATATAAATTATATAATGTATATTGTATAATTGTAAGAAATAAAATTTATGAAATAATAGATTTCTTCATCAAATACTTACTAAATTGTCACAAATTTTTTCCAACTTGTCACACAAATCTTGCAAATTCTCAGGATCTCTTTTGCATTTTTCTTGTGTAATATCTTTTATATAACCAAGTCCTTGATGATGAAAATTATGCCAATGTTGTACATTTGCATGAATATCTACAACTAGATCACTTACAACACGTAGAGAACCTGTCAAATTTTTTGACTGAATTGATTTAGGTGAAGATAACTCTGTAAGGAAATTTATATTTTAAAAATATATACAAGATTGAAATCTGCCTGTTAAAAAAATTCTTTTATAATATATAGTGCAGTATAATTCATAAAAAATTGTAAATGCTATGTTATAAGCTGAAATCTCTTTGTCTCTGTCTGCTTTGTCTATATCTCTATCTATCTATCTTTCTCTCTAATTGTGTGTGCGTGTGTGTGTGTATGTGTACACCAGTGACATTCATACACATGTGCAAACAATATGTACAAACTTACTAAGTGGAGAAAATTTTTCTCTTTTTATCATCATGTTACTGTGTTCCATAATTTTTTTTTCTCTCTTTCTTAAAATAACATGACTCGATATTGGTTTTTCTACTGGCTAGAGGACATTAGAAGAAGAATCCGGTTATACGTCACAAAAACATTTGTTCCCCAACCGCTCCCTGCATACGGGACGTTGGTAACGCGCTTGGCCAATCAACGTCTCGCTTTTCCAAGAATATATCTACGGGTGCTTTCCAACCACGTACACAGGCGACACTGTGTAACACAGTAATCCATTAGTGTGAGTGAGACACACCGATATGCTCTTTCTCGCACCAATGGACACAGTGTTACACAGTGTCGCCTGTGTCCTACGTAGTTGGAAAGCAACCCTATTGTATTTCAACGCCCGACGCGCGTTATCTTTCTGTCGTTGTGTGCGGGAGCCTTTAATTGTAAGTCTGCACCCTTTGGTGCGTTTCCTGCATCGCGAAGGTTTGAGTGGGTGGGACTCCGATTCCACGTTATTTGACTTGGTATTCCCGTCCAACTTGACTGACTTACGTACCGGGAACGTTTTCACAATAGAAAGTTCTATTGACGAAACGTTCTATTGCTCTACAATCACAAAAAAGGAAATTTTTCTTATTCTTCCCGCAGAAAACGCGCAACATATCAAGTGAAACTTGCGTACAATGCCGATCGAAACGAAATATCTTCGAGTGAAATAACCTCTCTCATACGTGTTTCCTGTATCATATTTCCGTTAATTTTTTTGTATTATTCGGTCGTATTCGATACGGCAACGTGCTTATTATTTTTTGTCTTAGTCCGAAAATTGAGCCAAAGTGACCAGTAGCTTTGTAAAGAGAAACCTTTTCATCCAACATGTCGGGCGAAAGTGTGAAATCGGTGAATATCAAACTTATGTTATTAATTATTATATTGATACGATATAAATTTACAACAATATTTACACTTATTTATTTCTCATTGCGCATGTGACTCATGCGATTTCAAAACATTTTATCAAATACGTAGATAAGAAACAAATTAAAAATGTATTGTAGATTAAAATTATATTTGTGTAGATAATTAGCGATTTTAACATTTAATTTGTTTTAGATAAGAACGTTACGTTTGTTTTCTTTCTTGTAGAGAAAAGTTTAGAATTAATATTAATTTTAGAAGTTTGTTTAGTTTTCTGACATGTACACAGATATATGTGAAAATTAAAAAGTATATATCTTTTAAAAGTATATTACTTTTTTTAGTTTAACAGTCTTGATACAGCTGGATATGTAGGATTTGCCAATTTGCCTAATCAAGTACATCGAAAGTCTGTGAAAAAAGGTTTTGAGTTCACATTGATGGTTGTTGGAGAATCTGGTCTTGGAAAGTCCACTTTAGTGAACAGTTTGTTCCTTACAGACTTATATCCTGAACGAATAATTCCCGATGCAGTTGGTAAGCAAGCAGTAGTAAATGATTTTATCAAAATTTACAATGATTGTGTTTTATGCAGTTAAGTTTTATATCATAAAGATAAATTTTTTATCTTTTTTTTTGTTATACAGAGAAAACCAATCAAACCGTCAAACTTGATGCTTCAACAGTAGAGATTGAAGAGAGAGGCGTCAAACTTAGATTGACAGTTGTAGATACGCCAGGTTATGGAGATGCAATTGATAACACGGACTGTTTCAGAGCTATTATTGAATATATAGATGATCAATTTGAAAGATTCCTTCGCGATGAAAGTGGCTTGAACAGAAGAAACATTGTGGATAACAGAATACATTGTTGCTTCTATTTTATCTCTCCATTTGGCCACGGGTATGAATATAAATCATGTTTTGATAAATTAAATTAATTTTATGAAAAGTTAACTTAAAAAAAAAAAAATTAAAAATAATCTTTTAGTAAAACTATGTAATATTGTGTGATTTTAAATTAACATTAACTAGATTGTTTATGTTTACTTTTCTTGAATAGCTTAAAACCATTGGATATCGAGTTCATGAAGCAATTGCATAATAAAGTCAACATAGTACCTGTAATAGCAAAAGCCGATGTACTTACCAAAAAAGAAGTTTTGCGCTTAAAGAAAAGAGTCATGGAAGAGATTGAAGGCAATGGAATCAAAATATATCCTTTACCAGACTGTGATAGCGACGAAGATGAGGATTATAAGGAACAAGTGCGTCAATTAAAAGAGGCTGTACCGTTTGCGGTGTGTGGTGCAAATACATTACTCGAAGTCAAGGGGAAGAAAGTGCGCGGCCGATTGTATCCTTGGGGTGTTGTCGAAGTGGAGAATCCCGATCATTGCGATTTTATCAAGTTAAGAACAATGTTGATGTATGTTTATCGCATTATTATTATATTTGTTTTATGATGATATGTTATATAAAAAAAAAAAAAATCACAATTACATTATTGTCTTCTTTTTAGTACTCATATGCAGGATTTACAAGAAGTAACGCAAGAAGTACATTATGAAAATTACCGTAGCGAAAGATTGGCGAAAGGAGCTTCGGTACCTCCACGTCGTCAAATGTAAGTCTAATGTCTGTGACTTCATGTAACCTGAAACATACACGATGGATTATCCTTTTTTTTTTTCTTTTCTTCACAGTCTTTCGGAATCGGATAAAAATACTACTGTATCGGAGAAAGATCGCATTTTGCAAGAAAAGGAAGCAGAAATACGACATATGCAGGAATTGCTGGCTGTGATGCAAGCACAGATGCAACAACAGCAGCCTTGATCACCTATGCATTTTTATACCGACGTATGAAGAAGGATGATTCCTCGCTGTTACGAGTGCCAAAAAAAGAGTAACTTTTCTTTTTTTTTTTGTTTTTTTTTTTATTTAATAGCCTTCGACTCGAGATCTTGATTCAGACAAACTAGGTTTTTTTTGGACTTGTCTTTATCAGGATCTTGTCATATTATGCATTTTATAGTCATGTTTCACAACAATATGAATAATACTAACGGAAACCAACGTTGCGCTCGCGCGTCTTAAGTCATTAGTATTTCAACATGCAAGTATTCTTCGATATTTTTCTGTTAGTCATTTTAGGAACACGAGTCTGCAAACACGAATAATTAATGCAACTGACTTACTATTTTATCGGCAATAAACAAACATTTTTATGAAAAACAGTTGCATGAATTATTCTTGTTTTCTTAATTTTCATGTATTTTCTAATTCCGAATGACTGATATTTTTAAAAAATATTAACGTATTTCACACAAGTCTTAGAAAAAATATCAAAATAAAGGAAAATAAAAAATACAATTATACAATTACATATACATATTATGTATATATAAAATTGTGATGCAATATTAAACAAATGTTCTAAATTTATGAGTAAAGAAGGCACACAAATAATTAATCTCTGTTTTGTTTATTAAAGGACACTCATATTTATCACTATTTTTTAAATATTGCAAATTTATAACAAATTTTAAATTAAGATTATAAGATTATTAAAAAAAAAGTAAATATCAGAATCATATGTCGAAACTTCTTTTTATAAAATTCAGATTTTAACTGTGCAAATGTAATTTCTCATATCAAAGGAAAAAATATACCAAATATTTTATACAATAAGCTTATGATACAAAAAAAAAAAAAGAGCTCTTATTTCAGATCAAACGAAAAGATGTAATAGAATAAAACCAAGAAGAGTAAAAAAAGAAATAATCCGCGGAAAGTGCCTTGCAATCTATATACGTCTATAACATGTATAAATATTATGTATACATATAAGAAATGAAAAAAATAACCGTTTTTTAGCATAGTATTAATATGCGAACACTTTGCGAATATATAGTTTGTTATAGACATTTTAATTAAATAGTTAAGGCTTCTGTCGGGCGAATCTATATAATTGCTAACGACAAATGTTGCTATCGTTAAACCTCCGACAACGAACTCAGGGTTATGTTGTTTCCAAAAAAGTTTTTATTTTCTAAACGTGTCTGACTGACTGAACCGTCAAAAACTGATCCTGAGGTTCGCTGGCGCAGGATTAATATGTCGTTTTGCATTTATTTTGTGATACTTTGTCTACGCAACGATACACACACGAACAATTTCGCTCCTGACGTCAACCAAAACACCGATTTTTTTCCTCGCTTTGCTGTTGAAAAAAAAAAAAAAAAACGAAAATCCAGGAGTCTCACGAGAGGAAATTATCGCTTCCATATGAGCAATATGTTTGTAAGTGCAGATAAAGGTTTTTTAAAGAATCTCATGTAATAAGTTTTAATTCGAGACAAAAGTTTTAGAGACTGTTGATACAACTCACTCAATAGGAGGAACTTATAGTTAAATGTTTTTATTGAAAAGCGTTTGTACTCTTTTTATACTTGATTATTCTTCAAATAATATAACTATATAAAGGAGTCTAAAAGAAGAGAGAGAGAGAGAGATAAGTACAAAAATACGAAACTACATTTTTGAAGAAAGCAGTCCAAAGTTTATGATTAGATTACATTTGTATACTTGATTTTCTTTGCTTTGTAGTTTCGTAATTTGTGACTTGTTTTAGACTCTTCTGTGTAAGTCCGTGAAATATATGTAATAAATAGGTAAAGTATTTCTATAGATATTCGTAAATAAATGATCGATGTACCGCGATAGAAATAGTCGTGGATATTATCGCAACCGTCTTGAATTACGACGTTATTATGGTACGTGCCGTCTAAAACCAAAAATTGGTTCTTCCGCAATGTCATCCCACGTTATGATCCGATTGTTGTTTTCAAGCATTCACGTTAAAGGTAAAAAAACTTTAGTGTAACAAAAATTAGATGGCTTTAAAACGCGTATATTTTTCAATCGCTTCTGACGTCATACTTCAAGATGGCAGCGAGTAGATAGGATCCTTTCAAGATGAATGCGACTGAAGACTTTATAACTTTCTATGTGTATTTCACGTGACAAGAGTGTTTTCCTGCGAATTGCTTTTATATAATCTGAAAAAAAAAAAAAAAAAAAAAAACTACGTGAAAGACGACTATACACAGATTTATAATAATTATATAAGAAAAATGTTTTTATATACTTACAATTTTTGAGACTAAATATTGATATCTTAGGCTTAGACAGTATATATATATATAGCAATATTAAAAAAATATATATTTTATGCTTCTGTGACAGGAATAGTTCTGTGAGCAGTTTTTACATGTAAAACACATTTCTCCAGGTTTTTATACGAAGTTGTACACACAGATTGCACCAATTTTTTTGCGTAAATTTTTATATTACACTTTTATACAAATATATTTTCCAACAAGTTTATATAACTTATATGATTCAAGATTTATGCATGTAATAATCTATCGCCGTGGAGAATGCTGCAAAGCCCGCAGCGCCGACTATTCCCGCTTTAATTCCGGCTGCAAAGAATAATGTAAAAAATTTGAAAACAGTAGCACACACGAACACTCCTAATTTGTAAAAAACCGTGCAATATCCAATGAAAATTTATTTTTACCTCTTAAGCCAATTAAACCACCTGTTACGCCTCCAGCATATGTGCCATTTTTCCAGTCTGTTTTACCTCTGTACTAAAATTAAGATAAACTTTTGCAAATCTTTTCCATATATACTCTAAGAAGCTTATATATGAAACGTATATATGAAGAAATAATAAATCACAGTTTTGTGAAAATAAACACTTCAGTATCTGTTTGGCTATTCTCTATATAGTATACCGATTCTATTGTGCATTCGATGGCGGAAAATATACATCCGACGACTGCAAAGTTTTTGGCATAACTGAGTGTCGTGGTCTTCATCTCTCTGAATATTTCTCGCGTGGTTTGTTGCTTTTCAACGCTGGCTATGTTAGGATTCACACTAGAAGAAAATAGACCAATAGCTGCTCCCAAACCATATCCTGAAATATTTCATAATTAGTTTTATGTAAGAGTTTAATTAAAAACTTTGTGCATTGAGATACAAAATCAAACTGAAAAGGATTAAAAAAAAAAAAAATTGGTCAGAGTATATACGTACCAATAACACAACTCATGATGCTCTTAAATGCGCAACTTTCCATCACACTTTCTACCCTTTTTTCTTCAATACTTTTTATCTGTACAGGCCCCAACATTCTGGGAATTATGATATTTTCTCTAAAGCGTTGGAGATTTCCAACAAAGTGTATAGCAATCTTGTCTAATTCGGCATCGTTCAAAAACACTCTCTTATCCTCATCGTCAGGTGACGGTGCGGCCGTTTTCGTCAAATCAATAGGAAACATTTTAAATCTTGTAAAAAAAAACTCGAGTAAAAATATTTTCTGTATTTTTACATCATAACGAGAATCAAATATCTTGCTCTTCACGTGTGATGTTTTAAAGTCCGGCAGCAGTGAGACTAACAAACTCCGAGTTGATATGAGAGAGAAAAAGATAGCACAGTTATCTTTCCTTGTCGCACCTTCAGCAATCGGCTGCACTTTAGATACATACGCTCATATCGTTCAAATTTTCTGACTTGGAAAATTAATGTTTCTTCAAGAGCCTTATTTTATCTCATTCCTCGCACAATACTTGTTCGCAATGCGGACGAAGTTTGCAATTTGGCTCTTAAATATTAAAAAAAAATAAAGAAATTTACAGTGTATTTTAACCTTTGACTAATATACACTAATATAAACATGGACTGCTAGTCGGGAGATCTGGCCGTAGACAACATTGAACAGCGCACTCTCAGTTTGGGCCAATAACTAACAGGTCGTGACGTCACGTCACGCGTTACGTGTCTTCCAGTTTTTACGTGTTTATGAAGATAATACGCACTACTAAAGTACGCACTTCGCAAAATGCAATTACAAAAATCAGTGATCTCAAAAAAAAATACAACATGGTGTGTTATTGTTTTATAGAAGGCTGCAGAAGTATACAAAATATAAACGACAACGCGAGGAAAATGATACCAGCTTGAATTTTTTTTTGTAGCTCAATTCTTTACTATTTTAAACTGATTTTATCATTTATATTAATCTCATACGTATTTGTGTATTATAAATTGTCTGATTTCCAAGCGATCAATTTGTACTCAAAGAGCAGTGGATTGAGGCAATTGCCACTTTAAACCTGCAAGAAAGTGCAAGAAATGTTTCTAAAAATAGCCGTATCTGTGAATTACATTTACACAATAATTTATTGAAACAATTTGGATGTACTAAACTCCGACTAAAGCGAAATGTTGTACCTAGCATATTTCCTCGAAATAGAAGAGAAAGGTAATTAATGTTATAAGAACGTAATTAAAATATAACAATTAATCTTTACATGTAGATTTAATTATATTTAATTATATGAATTTACAGTGTTATGAAAAAAGAAACTTCTTTGCAAAAAATTATAATTATTAATTCAACGAAGAAATAAATTCAAGCTTTCTTTTTCCGCAAAAGTCGAGGATTTCTACGATATCTCAGAAAAGATTCGTATAAAGTTAGTATTTGCGTAGAAAAACTTTTTAATTTTTACAAAAATCAATAACAATTTGAATCTAAAAACTTGTTACCAAAAAATAATGAATGATACGTTTAGAAATTTAAATATGCATACTTTGTTTTCACATTTTGAAGATCCATGTTAAAGAATTAGATATGTTAGAAAATCACAAATATGAATTAATAAAGTTATTTATATCGTTATATTTAGACAAAAATGTCACATTTAGCAAAAACACTTACGTTTAAGGCTCACGATACTTTTGTCAGACACAAATAAAAAATTAACAATATTAGAAGGTCAATAATTTGTGAAAAAAACTTTTTTTAAAACAATGTTATCAGTAAGTATATTACAAATGTTAATATATGTTAAATATATATTCAATGTGTGTGTGTGTGTTAATATATGTTAATATATGTCAATTTCTATTTACATTACATTAAATTTATTTTTATAAGTAATTGTTTCTAATTTACATCTTTGACTTTACTTCCTCGAACCATATTTGAATTTCCCGCTTTTTGGCCCAAAGGCGGTGCCATATTTCTTGTAGGGCCTTCTACAATTAGATATTAGTAATAAATCAGAAGTCAGAAGCAAGAAATTGACCAATCACAATCAAATCACAGAAGAATAATCGATTGTGATCAGTCAATTTCTTGCTTCTGACTTCTGATTTATTACCAATATCTTATTGTAGAAGGCCCTTGTTATCTACGCTGCTTATGCATTGCTTAAATGGGAAAAGTGGGGGCAACTGGCAGAGTCCGTGTTTATATAGATTTCAACCGAGATGTGTGCAGATTAAAAGTCTTCAAATTCTACCAGATGTCTCTGCTCGACTTTTGCCGAACGCGGACCCACCTTTTCTCTTTTTAACTTTGAGGAACTGTATATATAGTAAAAACCGGCATTCATCTGTCATGTCCGGTTACGTCTCCGTTTCTTGCCGTTATCGTCAATAGCGTATCGTCACTCAAGTATTGAACACTTTGCTATTTTCCTTTATTTTTTTTGCTGAATATCTATATCTTTTATATGCAAAAATATTGCCAATAAGAAAAATGGGCCAACGTGTCTCGAGAACGGATTTCGAGTGGGTTTATACGGAAGAACCTCACGCCTCCCGACGCAAGATAATTTTAGGTATGAGTACTTGCGTGACAATTTGTTAAGAGAGATAAAGTGATCGCACGTAACATTTAAAGACAATATATAACATTTATTTATTAAGAATTAGTTTTAAAATTTTAATATATATTTTTTTTTAATGTTCTTTTACAAAGCTAGTAAAGCTTGATAAAATTCCTAAATTGTATTTCTTTTTAAATAAAAGGAAGAGAGGAGAGATAACACAAGTTATATTTATTTTTTATCTATTCTTAGATAAAGATACTTGGGAAAGTACCGCAATAAAGTAATGTTATCTCTTCTAAGAAAAAAATAGAGGAGAAAAGAAAAAAAATCTGTGATTTATATGACTCATAAAGAATCATTGTTATAAACATTTATTTTTCATATGTTTGTGTTATTTAATGTCAGAACTTGAATTTGTACTATATTTCACTTGCAAGACTATTGACGCTATTTATATAATATTCTGTTTCTGTTTCAGAAAAATATCCACAAATTAAAAAATTATTTGGATATGATCCAAATTTCAAATGGATTGTCACTGGAATGGTGTTAATACAGATTCTGTCGTTGTTCATTGTCAAAGATTTAAGTTATCCAAAACTCTTATTGTTGGCATATTGTTTTGGAGGTGTGATAAATCATTCTCTTATGCTTGGTATGTGTTTTGTATATATTTTATCAACATAACAAAATAAAATTTTATATCACATGTAGGCTAACATATATAATCTTACATTTGTACTGTATTGTACAATATTGACTATAATTTACAGCAATACATGAAATATCTCATAATCTTGCTTTTGGACATGCTAGGCCTATGGCTAATAGACTTTTTGGATTTTTTGCAAACTTGCCAATAGGAATACCAGTGTCTATTAGTTTCAAAAAATATCACTTGGAGCACCATCGTGTGAGTATTACAGAAGCTTCAATAAGAATATTTTATTCAGCTTGAGAATTATCTGATAACATGTATGTTCTTAATTTGAAAATTTTATTTGCTCATTTAGTATCAAGGAGATGAAAAATTAGATACTGATTTGCCAACCTTATTGGAAGCAAAGCTATTTAATACGACATTTGGAAAGTTCTGTTGGATATTTTTGCAACCGTTCTTCTATGCATTCCGACCTCTCATAACATATCCAAAAGTACCAACTACTTTGGAATATGTAAATTTAATTATACAAGTCATATTTGATGCTTGTTTGTGGTACTTCTTTGGTAAGTAGTTTGAAGAAAAAATTTTAAAATATATTATTAATATAAGTAATTAATCTACATATATAAAACATATTTACATATATAAAGCAATAAAGTATTAATACAAAAATAAAATAACTTTTTAGGTGGTAAAGTGCTGTTTTATTTGCTTATTGGTTCATTTATGGCAATGGGGTTACATCCTGTGGCAGGGCACTTTATATCAGAGCATTATATGTATAAAAAAGGCCATGAGACATACAGTTATTATGGTTGTTTGAATATGATTACTTTCAATGTTGGATACCACAACGAACATCATGATTTTCCTGCAGTACCTGGTTCAAGATTACCAGAAGTTTGTACTAAAAAAACTTACTTAGATCATTAACAATTATTATAAACATTTGATGTAATATTTAATGATTTTATTATTTGATGTAGGTAAAACGTATAGCTGCAGAATTTTATGACAATTTGCCACAGCACAATTCATGGATTTCTGTTCTGTACGATTTTGTGATGGATCCTGATATTGGACCTTATGCAAGAATGAAAAGAAAACATCTAGGATTGGATCAATAACAAAATTTAGAATGTTTATTTTTCTAAGTCTATCAAAAAAGTATATATATATATATTTATATATATTTATATATATATATATATATAAAAGAGATATATATTTCTAAAATCTCTATTTAGTTCCGTTTCTATGCAAAATGCTTCGTCTAATAATTCCGTAGGATTGTATCTATGTGATCAGATACAATCGCAGAGATTGCTACATTCTTTGAAATAGAACATAAATGTCATGCTGAAAAAAGCATGATAAGTTTACAAACATATATTTCTTTTAATGAAATACAAATTTACGTGATATTTAGAGAGAATGAGATATATGTTTTTCTCAAATTTGCAAATTTTTCATATTTCACATAAAAGTTTTTACTTTTTTTAAGTCTAGTCATATATTACAGCAGTTCTGAATTCGTAATTATCTAGAAATGAATTATCATTGATTGTTTTAGTATGTTAATTTTCAACAAAATTGGATTTCAAGTTTAATTAATCATAAAAATTTAGTCGATCTCGATGAAATCGATCGTGGATCTCTCTGATTGACATAAATCAATTTTACATAGAACTCATTATATTTGTACTAAGCAAGGTAGACCTGTGATTTGTACTCAATATGTATATACTTTTATATGTGCTTGCGTGTATGTATAAATGGTCTTTGATATAAAAAAAAATAACATTGCCATCAAACACTCAGATCTTGTTGATTAGAGATCTTGTTTGTTTTGCACATAATACAACATTGTATATATTATTTTAATTAAATGTAACTTAATATGACACACAAAACTATGTTTATATATTTTGAGAAAAATGTGTATACACATATATATATATATATTTTAAATGTCAAAAAATATAAAATGTATATAAAACTTATACTCGTCGAAACTATTACTACATGTTATTGATTTAATTTAATATGTATTATTTCTTAATATCGTTTTATATTTTATGATTCTTTTTCTGCGCTTGGTAGTAGTTTCAGAGTCATCCTACAGAGGCTCCATATGTAAGATTTACTCTACTAGTACTGAAAATCTATAGCTCACGTCACTTATATTATAGATCCTCAATATTTATACTGAGAAATATTAGTTTCTTTACACCTGTTTACACTTTACACTATCTATTCATCATCAGTCAGTCACTAATACATCAGTCTGTAGAGTTCAATGGCACGGCACGCACAGATTGCTGCTGCTAATGATTAACTTCAACTATGTATGTAAAATGTTACAATATGTCATACAACTTGTACGGTAAACAAAGTGACGAGAAAGTATAAAATGTACACGTTACTCCATGGTTTATACAAGTACTTGGTGCAGAAAGACGAATATTTCATATTAATCCTAGGACTTGACAATGCAGGAAAGACGGTAAGATTCTGCAGACGGATTTAAGGTTAGAACCTTTCAAAATCCATCTCCAAAAAAAAAAGGTTAAAACCTTTCAAAATCTTATCAAAAATCACGGTTATTGCTCACACATCTGTATTTGTTCACAGACTTACTTGGAAGCAGCAAAAACAAAATTCACAAAAAATTATAAGGGAATGAATCCAAGCAAAATCACGACTACTGTAGGTTTGAATATTGGCAAGATCGATATTGCTGGTGTTTCTTTCAACTTTTGGGATCTTGGTGGCCAAGAGGAGCTTCAGTCTTTATGGGATAAAGTAATTGAAATGACAACGAAATATATGTAATATGTATGTATGCACATATGTAAACAAATACATTGTTTTATGTTTACAGTATTATGCTGAATCTCATGCTGTGATTTATATTGTTGATTCGTCTGATCGTGATAGAATTCCAGACTCCAAAGAAACTTTTGGTAAAATTTATATATCTTGGAATGATATCTTTGATAGTAAACAATGTAATATAAAGCATATCTCTCTCTTTTGAGATTTAGATAGACATTTGGATCTATTAATATAATTGCATTTATAATATAAGTGTCCACAGAAACTGTAAATGATTAGGAATACATGTTAAACACATAACATATATATATATTTCAGATAAAGTAATATCGTCTGAGCATCTAAGAGGTGTACCATTATTGGTTTTAGCGAATAAGCAGGATGTACCTGATTGTATGGGTGTCAGAGAAGTAAAACCAATATTTAATCAAAGTGCACATTTAATCGGTAGAAGAGATTGCATGGTAATGCCTGTATCAGCTCTCAATGGGTAAGCAGATCAAGTTTTGTTCTATTAATTATATATTATATAAACATTTGAAAAACAACAGAAAACATTTGTTATATTTAAAATATGTCTCAAATTATTAATATCTTTTATATTCTACACAAGTACTTGTTATTAATTATTTTTTTTTTTATTTTGTAAAAAGGGATGGTGTAGATGAAGGTATACACTGGTTGGTAGATTGTGTCAAAAGAAACAGTGATGTACGACCGCCTCGCAATCAAGACGATAATTCCTTATCTTAGTTGCAAAGCATTTTTATTTTACAATAATTTATTACAATTTATATGTAGCGTTTTTTGCAAATAAAATTGTATTGTTTACACACATGTATGCATGTTATATATATGTTTAGATATTTAAAAAATACAATTTATAATTTTTCATTAAAATTTGTAGCGAGAAATGTTCTGCGAACTTTCTGTCCGATAGCCAATTCAAACGCGAATTTGTTGCGCTTTTCGCTTTGATTTAAATTTTATGATTTATTTAATTCTCATTTAATTTCCATAACGCGACACAAGAGGAAGAGAGCGCCGTGTAATTTTATTATTATAGTACAAGATACGATAACGATCTCATTGCCATTCTGTCGCCAATGATTCGTCAAGTTATTTTCTGTAGCCAACGCGCGATGATCCCTTCTCCCCATTCTGATACACTGATGAAGTACATGCGCGTTTGTGCAACATATCGTCATCTCAAATTGCGATCAATAGATATGCGTCGAGACGACGCCAAAATATGCGCCCTTTATCCTCACATACTATACTGTTGCCGATGTTCGATGAGATTACTCCAGAATCTGGGTCTTTCTCACGCGGCACGATCGGCGATATCGTCAAAATTCCTTACTCCGCAATTTTCCTTTCTGATGTAAAGTGCAAATCTTGTTCACCACTTTACGTCACACTAACATCGTGCTTAAAATCTGCCCATTTAATCAAGTAGATTTTAAGTCTTTTAAAAAAAAGCATCTTTTTCAAATAAACATTTATCTAAGTGTTTACATAATTTCTCTCTTTGTGATACATATCTTTTATATCAATTTAACAATTATTTTAGCTAGTCGAAACACAATGTTCTTTGAAAGAAAGAACATTATTCTCCCGAAGACAGAAAAACTAAAAGAAAAAAAAAAAAGATTGACATCGTTAACATGATTAATGAAACTTGTCTATAAAAGTTGATGTTGATAACTAGATTTTTTTTTCATCAGTCTTCTCGTACACTTCATCGACCGAAATTTTGTCTTTTTTCGGGAAAGGACATTTATAATGTGACCTAATAAATAAATTATTTTAAAATTATTATCTTTATATAAAACAAACGAAATGTGAGAAACAAAAATTGTATTTGATTGTTTTATTCTCTATGTTTATTGCGTCGGTGAAATTTTGAAGAAAAGCAAGGACACGCGACGAGACGGCGCCAAACAAGCAGATCAGCAGCCTCCACCGACGCCAACGCCATTGCCGATGACGGCGACGCTAACGCCGACGCCGATGCCGACGCCGACGCCGAGAGTCCGACCACCCCCTTTTCCACAGTTAGGCCGTCAAAGTCGCGAGAGATGCTTCAGTATGGCGTCGGCGAAGTAGTGATCGCGATACGTTTCTCGGGGAACGAACGAAATCCACACCCACATGTTTTCGTCGTGACGCGCGCGGGATATGCACAGCTATTCAAAATATTTTCTATTCGTTTTGCAATTTCGACTCGATCTGGAAGAATTACGCGTGACTTCCGATTTAAGTAATATATGCGTTGTAGATGATGATCTTTTATGTGTAAAATTCGCGCTCTAACGAGAGTATATGTGGTGACACGATCCGCGGTCATGTGGCAAAACATGTATATACAAAGTGCGAGCATAGCATTTACGGATAATCTTCGAAGTGGCCATCTAAAGAAACGATAATTGCGCGTGTCGAATGATGGAGAACGCACGAGAAAGAAAAATTAATACATTGTTGTATAACACATGAGCGCAATCAGGTATGTTTCGTACGTAATTTTCAAGTTTTATGAAGTAACATGGTTGAGATGAAATTTATATTTTAATTTTGCTTATACGGAAAAACAAAATCTAAAATCAAACACACACGTTTATGCGATAATTTAATCTAGTTTTTATTTAATTCATTTTTCACTTCTTTTTGTTTGTTGTTTTTTTTTTTTTTTTTTTTTGTAGAAGTCCGACTGCTGGAACACTAAGGTCACAAAATGTTCGCGCATTAATGTCAGCGTAATAATACGATAGAAATCGCGATGCTGAACAATTTTCAGAATTTTTTATATTTTATTTTTCACAATTTCTATTCGATCTCTCTCAGATTTATTTTAATACAAATTAGAAGAAATTCTTGCAAAAGATGAGTACGTAAGTCTATCTTACGTAAGTTTTCAGAAGTTTTCATTTATGTAAATTTTGAAATATATTTCCCTCGCTCTCTCTCATTTTTCTATTTTCATAAAAAAGTCTTAAAGTTTTAACCAAGTTTTTTATTTTGTTTCAGAAGTTTTTCTATATTCGAGAATTATAAAAATAATTCGAGAATTATATAAAAATCTCTTACAAGTTTCTGAAGAGAACAAGTTTTTCTGAGAATGTATTCGCGACAGCGCCGATTGTCGGAAATTTATTAAATAATTTTGTTTCTATTTTATTTGTCTCGACAAATAAGTTTTTATTTCGAAGAAAATGAGATTACATAGAACGGATGCGAATGATGGTTTTTAAAACGATATTTTCGAAGAACGTGAAATTATTACATGGTAAAGGACTTTTTGCACCGCTGCTATTCCCAACCGTCATGCTAGAATGCATTTATTTGTTAAACGCCGTAACATATAGGAAGCTTTTTATAGAATATCGCGTGTAATCGAAGACATAAAATTGTATAAGCAATATATAAGCATTCTATTAACCTTATATATACATATATATATACCGAACGCGCGTACATACTTACTTAATACGCGTGAAACATATGTGGCAATATTAATTCTTCGCGAACAGACCTCAAAAATAATCTACGACTCGGACAGACTGGGTCTGTGAGATCCACGCGACTTTTAAATCGAATATCTCCGCGAAAAACCAATATTTTTTCAATTTTGTTTTTTTTTTTTTTTTTTGACTCGAAAGTTTGAACGATTTTTCTACGTCGATAAAAAGATCAAATTGAAACATCTCTAGTAGTTTTGAGAATATCAACGTTAAAAAAAAAAAATTAATTTTTACTAGAAACGCCGATGTGCAATTTTTGAGTGGGTCTAGGAGACCCGTGTTTGTCCGCGAAGAGTTAATTTTTTTTCTATCTAAAATTTTATCTAAACTATCTAAACAATCTGATTGCCTAAAGGAAACTCTCTCTCTCGCTCTTCGATGGAAAAGTGAATGAGAAGAGCGGAGGATGACAACAAAATAAGAATTTCGTCTCTAACGGCTGTGCGACAATTATTCTTTGAAGACCAAGCATTGGGGTGTCACGACTATGATGAATCGGGAAAACGAAGAAGTACAAATATAATCCTTTGTTATGCATTAACCCTATAAGCACACAATATTCTTAGAATATTCTAGAATATTCTGTGAATATTAATAGTACGTTTAATATTCTAAAAATGTGTTCAGAATATTACTTGATATGAAATAATACATTATGCGCTTATAGGGAATTATCAACATTTATCTTTGGCGCTCGATTTAAGAATTTTCGCTTTTGCAACTGATACGATCCGTTAATCTTTCATTCCAGCAACGACCGATCTCACAGACGCTGTGCGGCGCGTTGCAAAAAGAGCCGAATTGCAAATGCTTGGTTCTGACCGTACTTATATACGGCTGTCTCGCTGCAGTAACGTGGTGTAGATGCGCTAATGTTACCAAGGTACATCGAGTGTCTCATTATGTCTTCATCTATCATTCAGGACTCGGTCGGACGTTTTTTTTGGACTCACTCGCTTTGTTTCTCAATATTTGCGCATAGAATTTTTTAAGACAACGAAGTTCGTTATTCTGCGATGCAAAAATATCGAGAGATAAAACTGTAGCATGTTGTGAAGAAGAAATGTATGTTTATATTCAACAGATTAACAATAAGTAAACAATACGATACAAATAACAATGTCGTACACAAAAAAAATATCTGTAGACTCAGAAATTGATTTGGACACAATATAGAGTGAATCGATATACCGCCCTACCTTTACGGGAGAGAAACGTTATATTTCTTTCTTTACGTTTTCTCGAATCTTGCGAACAAAATACCCCCCCTTGTTCTTTCTTCTCAGATTATGGTCAACTATACCAAGTTTCCCATCAGAAGTACGAAGCATGTGTCGTCGCCTTGCGACGATGGCTACATATATATTCCGGTATGTACACACAACGGGACAGAAACGGTCAGAAACAGGGCAAACAGTTCTCTCAATTTTTTTTTTTTTTGTCAATTCCACTCGGAATATGTACACGTGTCTTTTTCGATGTCACTTCTGGATACTCGTTTCTGTTGAATTTTTTATGACATCAGAAGCGAACAGAAGGGACGTCGCGCGTTCGATGTTTCCGTAACAAAAATATCAAAACACATCATCAATATTTGAATCAAAGTTCTTCTACATGTTATGTATATACAAGCCGATACATTTTGTTCAACACCAATATTGGCGGTGTCACGAGAACTTCGATTATATCAGTGTCTTAAATCGAGGCATAATTTAATCTTAAAAGGTTTTTTTTTTCACGTTGCAATTATTCAAAATTAAATTGTTAATTTTGTGCAAAACTCGAGTAATTGGACAAAATATTAATTGATTTATCTTCATCTTTATTCTCGATTCTATTCTGCTTTTTCATCGTTCGCTCTCATCTTTTTGTCTCGCACACAGGTGGCATTCATGGGAATGCTTTATCTGGTTTATCTGGTAGAATGTTATCACTCGCCGATCAGAATCGATCTATTGCACGCGGAGAGTCAGGACAGCGTGCTGTCCAAATTGGCCCAGCTGAAAATGGCACAGCCGAGGATATGGTGGAAAGCCGTTTCCTATCACTACGTGCGCAGGAAACGACAGATCACGCGTTACAGAAACGGAGATAATTATACTACAACGCAGGTGACACACATTTGCGATCTTATCAGATACGCGGCAGATACGTGTGTGTTAATGATTTTTAATGTGGAAAAAATAACTACACAGGATAATTAGAAAGTGCTATCGCGACGATTTCGATTTTTATTCCAACGTTTCCTTGATGGATTTTCCTTCCCGACGCGTGTTCGCAAGTCTTCGAAATACGCGTTCTGTTTAAGTTTTATATATACGTGAGGACATATGTCGCAGTTACGGAAAGGATCGGAAACTGATGATGATTTTGTCATTTCACTCGCTTTGCAGGTATATTACGAAAGAGTGAATACACATTCGGCCACGTCGCACTATTATTACGAATATTGCGGAGTGAAGGACATCAGCAAGGAATTAATACTCGAGTCGAAGATACCGATCACAAAGATTCTGCTCACCAAAGGTTTTGCGTTCTCCAACGTACGATCCGCCACGGAATTCGAAGAGGCTCGATCGCGATTCTTCGCCGAACAGGTAACACAGAAAAACACACACGCACGTACGTGATCATGCGTGCTAAGCGACGAAAGTCGGAATATATTGGAAGTAATTTTTATTTTTGTAAGAAAATACATAAGATAGAAAACGATGATATTCTTTTTTTTTTTTTTTTCAGGAACTCAGTGACGATTACATGGAGATGAGAGAAGGTCTCGATCTTGGCTACAACGTTAACAAAATGTTGGTCGCGGTTTTCGGTAATCCCTGGTTCACGAACTCCTATGTTTACTGGTGTTTAAGCGCTTTGCTGCTTAGCTGGCCGCTGAGAGTGATGATAGAGTACAACACGCAATACGTCGAGTATCAGGTAAAATCTGCGAGCAGAGATCGAGAGACACTGATTTCCATTCGCAAGACGCTTCGAAATCGAAAACTGTTCTATCTTTGGAAAAAAAAATTTTTTGATTTAAATCGCATTTGGTTTTAAAAAGAAATATTTCATTATGTTAAAATTCTTAGGATATTGTCAATTCTAATTCTACGCATTGCTCCGTACAACAAATGTATTTAAATTTCCCCGATTTGACGCGAGCCATAAATTTATTAGAGTGAAACACACTCACATTATATCGTCATACCTGACTGTAGTATTCTACATTCATCGATTTTCCGTGGACGATAGAACACTCGTGGTTCTCAGGTGACGATGTGTAGGGAAAGCTGATGTATCTTGGATACGTATTCAGACTTACGTCACTTCCTACGTAATGTCTGCCGAGCTTGTTTACCCGCCTCCGGGCAATCGAGATTAGCTTTTTCTTTATTTTTTTATCAGAATAAAAACTTAAAATGTCAAAATAGGTCAGAGATACTCACACTACGCTACACGCGCGCGCGCGCGCGCGCACACACACACACACACATATATACGTAAACACATACACACGTAACAGTTTCTCTCTGTATTCTTGAAAATAAATAGAGATCACACAATATTAAACTTTTCTATCAGGTTACTAAGCTCTTTGGTGTGAATTACGATACACCTATCTCCAGCGAACCCATACACGCGTCCATGAGCCAATTGAGTCAACCGGGATCTTACATGCTGGCGCCCAGTTACAGCGAGGCATTACTGATGGATCCGGTGACATCTTGTAACGACGAAACTGAACGAAATTGGCAGACTCAGGGGGAGGCTGACATCGCGACCAATATAATTCCCAGCTATTCCGAAGCACTTCTCTACGAACGTGCCAAACAGTTTGATCATCGAAACATGATGGTGAACAGTGCTGTCGGAAGCGCAAACGACGCGATAACTATTACCTGCAACGACAATCCGAATAGACAAATTTTGCCACTGATACCATGCGAGTGTCACTGTCCTTGCCCGTGTCACGAGAACACAAATTGTTACAAAATAAAGATAAATAATGATCACAATTACATCGAAAATGCGACTGGCACCGATCACGTCGACGTTCGAACGCGAACGAATAACACGCGCGAGGTCAGTGATGTTTTCGAAAATGAGCTTGCGACACTAAGAACGACCGCTGACGGTCGATTGCGTCCACCCGAGATTGTGAATCCCTGTTCCATGAACGATCTCCGGACAGAAGCGTCTCCGAGTAGGTGTGGCAGTTGCGGCAGAATGTCCACCAGCACGCAGACAATTAACTCGGACGCAATTTCCCGCGCTTCTGTAAGAAACAGACCCAGCGAGTCCTCGCAAACCTTGTCCAAAGACTTCGCACTGGGTGCGATATCCAAAAAGGAAGTTATGCCTCGCGACATTTCGGAGCCGAATTTGAAAACGCGAACGGAATCGATGAACGCCTTTCTCCCGAAAGAGAATGTAAGAAGCTTGGAAAATATTTTGGAAAACGAAAAAAAACCGACAAGAAGCAACCGAGTTGACGTGACCGTTGCGGAGGTAAGTGCTTCGCGAGTGAACAACACTACCGAGCAACAACAGAAGAGATTGCCGACCAACCTGCCTCCCGTTGTCCATCGACGTTCTCCCTTCACCGACGAGGCGAGTCATTCGACCAAGAATACGAGCAAAGGCGCCATTCCGAAAACCGAGCTACGTAACAACCGGATCACGGTGAATCCCATGTCAAACGAGGCTTGTTGGAAACTGCCCAATTCGAAGACGTATCTGTGCCTCAAGTCTATGCTCAAGCAGAACAAACGGAGATACACGCTGGTGACCGCGGATGAATTTCAGAATCTTACAGATCAAGACGCCTACCGAGGTTTCGAACGCGGTTTAGATACAAGTATCAAGAGTGATTGGAATACGCAACTGGACAATCGTTCGCGCTTCGCGGAGAGATTGAATTCCAGAAGGAGACTGCCGTCATTTGAGGAATTCGTGTCGGCGAGAGACAAAATGATGCATGCCAATGATCACAGGAGGTAAGTCCTTAATTGTCGTTAGTTGGCACACAGTTTTACTATGCACTACTGGATTGTAACTATCAGCGCAATCTCTTTTCGTGCATATTTCTTATATTCTTTGCAATAATTGTAAATATTGATTTTCTGCTTAATTAATATACGTTCTGTTTCTGCTTACTTGCAACATTACGGCGTGTACTCCGGCACATATAATACGGCTATTATTATTAATTGGTAATAATCTTTATTACTCATTTGTTAATTTTAAGCTTGGCTATGTATGTATATTTTACAAGTGTATATGTACCTCTGCGTATTTTGCTTAGATGTTTTTGCTTGTGACTTAACATCTATCGCAAATCAATTGTCTTCAATTCCGGAATTGTCTGTTTTTTTAAAAGAAATCTGAAGTTTTACGTATCTTTTTTTTTGTAGAACGCTCATTTTCGCTAGTCCGATACAAGAAGTTTTTCCTGGCGACCCATTTGGCGGCAAGAACATCGTGCCAGTTAGAAATCTGATTGAACGCAACACAGCGGAAGATATTGCGAACGCCTCAGCAAACACTCAACGTCCGATCCGATCTCCGGTCGATCGGAACGCACAATGCAAACGTTTTTCGGACGATCACGCCGGAGAACAAGTCCACGTTTCAGCCGAGCCATTCCGATTCGACGAGCATCCGTCGAGTCGCATTGAGAGAGGACTCCATTATCTCTTGAACAAGAGATTCTCAGTCGAGTCGTCGATCGTAGACGTAGACACGATTCGCGCCAACACCAACGAGACTTGTGAGAGCGACACTCCGCTTCCTCCTTACAGCGGAATATTTTCCGATTGTATGAACAGAAGATCAAGCTCGGTTTCGAGCTCGACTGAACACAATGACAGATCTCAGGAAACTAATTCAACTAATAATTTATACTCGCCACGTACGAGGCGTCAGTTAGCTGGTTTAACCAGGTCGTTCACAGAGCGTCGTCGATCGAAGGTCGCTCGTTTCGATCGAAACTTCCGTAGGAGCTTCACTGGCAGAGTGGAGGATTACAGAACGGAACACGCGAGACGAGCGAACTTCAGCATGGAGACGTCGTTATAACGAGGGCGCGAATGAATTAATTGAAAGTTGATTGGTCATCGAGCATCTTTCTTTTTTTGAAAGAGAAGAACAGCGCACAGATCCTGTGTCCGTTCCTACATGTGATTGTACATATACATACATCTTATTTCTATACGCGGTAATTTTAGAATACTTTAATAAACTACAGAGATGCAAATTATATTATAGAAACTCTTCAATTATATACATTTATTCTTCCAGAAGTACCTTGAACTACGAATAATAATAATAATAATAAAGCTACAAAAATCAAACGCGGATGTAAATTGTGAATAAGGTAAAATTGTAATTAAAAACAACGCAGAAGGTTGTAAATTCAGCCTGATAATTAGTGCATCTCTGTAGATACACACATATATATATATATATATATATATATATATATATATACACAAAATCTAAGAAAAAACGGCAAATTTTTTCTTTGAAGATCGATTAGCTGTGAAATTATTTATGCAACTCAAATGTCTTAAGAATGCATGTTTACCTCGTCCGTATACAATATTATACGTATATATATATATATATTAAATGGTTTTATTATCTAACTTAGGATTAAGAACAGAGTGTGCGCTGCTGACTGTGTGGGATTTAGCTAAATCGAAAAAAGAAACCGTTGGCGCGACACTCAGCCTTAAAATTGTTACTACTTTTTGTGTTCCACGCTACTAGTATATTGTAAGTATCCGTCCTATACTCCTTTCGAGAGTTAAACGTACGAACGGATCACGTGATTTCCATGTCATTCTAATGCCGGGGCTATTGCTCCTCAACGTTCCTTTGCTTAAAGACGTGTACCCTCGCGTCTTTAAAAAGGACCAGGAATGTTTCGCGTAATATAATCAAGTCTCAAGAATCTGCATTTAGCGTTAAATATGATTAACTGTTTTTGCGATCTTCATTAGCTTTATATACAGGGTGTCCCAATATTGGTGTAACATCTCTTGTAGACAGGTAGAAGAAGTAAAACTGAGTCGATAAGTCCTATACCATTTTGCTAGATTCGCAATAGTTACCGAAATCTTAATTAATAAAGATCCGCGAATAAGCGTGCATCGGGCTGTCTTACGCGCGTAGGACAGCCCAGCGCGCTTCGCACAATTACATTTTAATATGCATATGTTATAGTATATGCTGTTATATTAGCTTCTCCCATATGCTGCTACGGGTAACACCGTAAGCGCGCGAAGCGCACTGGGCTGTCTTAAGCGCGTAAGACAGCCCGATGCATGCTTATTCGCTGATCTTTGTTAATTAAGATCTCGGTAACTATTGCGAATCTAGCAAAATGGTATAGGACTTTTCACCTCAGTTTTATTCCTTCTACCTGCCTACGAGAGATGTTAAACCAATTCTGGGACACCCTGTATATATATATATATATATATTTATTTTATATATATATATATATATAAAAGAAAAAAAGAAACGAAAATTACGAAAAATTGCAAGCAGTAATCGCAAAAGCAGATAGTTCAAATATTTAAAAGAAAAGAGTTTTTGAGTTACAAGAGTAACTCAAACAATTATTTGAGAAGAGTAAACACCAAAATGTCTTTTGAGGCTTCTGGCTGATCATTCCGGCCATTATTGACTTCCGACGCCAGAAGCGATCGTGCGTAAAGTTTTGTCATGCAATTTACATATATAAATAAAATATTGTTCGCATATTAAAAAAAAAAAAAGAACGTAACTGCGGCGAAGGACCAGGAGCTTTTTAACACGTCTTTTAGACATGTTGCCTAGAAAAGTTGCTACGGCAGATAGGATTAGGTAATTGCATTTATCGCTAAATGCGCAACGGATTATAGATCAAAGAGATTACGAATCAGAGTAGAGAAGCTTCAGATCGCTGGATATATACAATAGAATGCGCTAAAAAGAGGAAAGGTAATCGCGCTTTATCGTGAAAAAGCGTGACTCTAAAGTACAATTAATTTTTCGGGATAACGTGCCTCGCTAACTTAGCCAAATCGATTTCGAAGTTGACACGCGCAATATTTACTATTAGGCATAACGCGCTGTTACAAAACATTGAGTCAATTACACAGTATATTGCGATAGCTAGTACCACCACCGAGTGTGCGTTGTGGCCAAAAGCAATGTTTTCTTACAAATCAGAGTTAAACTTTAATTGCAACTGAAAGGAGAAAAAAGTACCGAAAGTTAACATTCAACGCGTAACAAACGTTTCTAAATATAATTCTGGTTTTCCTTCGAGTTTTCGTCTCGTCGTTCAAATATTTAAAAAAACCAGACTGGCTCTACCGCGGCAAATCAAGTTGTCGTAAGTCAATAAAAAATTTGTTAATTGAGATTTGCGACTACAATTGCGTTATCGTAGATCCGGTCTGAAAGAATTGCGCGAACGAATATTTTACTTGTTAGAGTGTGTTGTTACTATATATGTATACTTGTTACAAACTATATTCTTACGTAAAATTCCGCATACGCTTGTATACCGTGTCATTCGGCAGACAATGAGTGTATATGTGTATAAAATGTATAACAGGGATTTATAAATTATACATATATATATATATATAAAGTAAATAGTGTCACACACGCACGCACTTATACGCACACGCATGTTCTTGACTTCTGAGTCTAATAGGATTCCCCTCTTCCCCCAAATAAATAAAAATAAATATATAATTTTAACTCTCGTGTCACAAATTATTTAAAGGCAAAAATATTTTGAACTTAAAAAAATATCTTTTATATAAGTGTTCAGTGTGTTGTTCTAAAGTAATAATGCATTGTATACTCTAGTCGGAGAGATCGATTAAAAAATAGAAAAAAATTGTAATAATTTCACACGCACTCTCTGACAACTTGTTGCTACTTATTTACGCCATCATCAAATTATACATACAAGATCTATTGATAGAAAACACAGACAAGGCTCAGAAGTCTAGAATCAAATAATGCATATATTTATGATTACCAAGCAAATAATATAACAATATGTGTACGGATTGCCCGTTAATATATATAAAAACTTACCGAAAATAAACATTATATGAAACAATTTTATACAGATATAAATAACTTAAGTAGTTCCTTTACTATAATTGCTGCACAATGTGCACGTTTTTCATAAATAAGTTGTCACGTTACTTTCATTCTATTCCATAATCTATATTCACGATTTATACATACTACCATCATAATTATATATATTAATAGTGAATAAAGAAAATCATGCCACGATATATGATTATATATTTTTTTTGCGTCAAAATCAGTACAAATGATACATATACTCGAACATACACTACGCATGCAATATAAAAGCTATATTAAAATTTGAGTTGCAGTAGTACCATGTTGTATAATTTTTCACAATATTCTTGATTACGCTTCAAGGCAGTAGTATCATAAAAAACACTTAATACAGTAATTCCTCGCTAACGTTCCGCTTCTTGATTCTGCAAGCGGAAAGATGTCGAGGAAAGTATTGTTCCGAAAACTGTTGGTTATTATCTCTGATTGATTCGATTGGATTCGATCGCCGCCAATCCGCGCGAAGCTTCGGCGAAGCACTTTTAAGAATTGGTGGGGATGACTCTCAGCACGATACCGCGGGAAAAATTCGGCACGTTAGCGAGGAATTACTGCATTTTTTTTGAAAAGGTACAGTAAAAGTTTTTTTCTAGATATCACTCCTTTTTTGTAGTACATATTCTCTAATTATATTAATAACATTAATATTTATATTTTATATACATATTAATTATAATAATATTATATTATTTAGACCGGACCAGTGGTCTCGCGGCCTGAGTGTGATAGCTGCGAGCGGGAGGTCCCGATTTCGAATCCACGTTGTCGGATTTTTCCGAACCGGTCTCTTTCAAGTCAAATTTAATAGATTGAAAAAACGAACCGAATCGAATTAGCTTAAAATTGAGCGTGGGAAATGTCGAAGAGGAATGTAAAGAAATATTGTAACCCTGGGGAATCAATAAAAATTCTTTTATTCTTTTATATTACTTACAAGGGAACCTCGCTAACTCGAAAATTCTGATTTTGATGAAACATGTAAGAAGAGTCGATAGATGAATATTGACATTTGTTGCTGCTCAAAAAACGGTTTTAAAGGAAATCATTTCTTATATGTAAAGCGGCTTTTCATTTTTCTCAATTTATCTCGAAAATTATTGAAGATATTGAAAACTGTTTTGTACAAAAATTTCATAGAAAAAAATTATTTATTTATTTATATTGAATTAAAAGGAAATAATTTTTTAATAAAATGTTTTCACAAATTTATAAAAAAAAGTTTTCTAGACAATTTTATTAATGTAGGTAAATAGAGGTATTCTTACCATAAAACTTTTGTATAAAACATTTTTTAATATTTCCAATAGTTTTTGAGATATATCAAGAAAAGCGCAAAGCTGTTTTACACGTGAAGAGTGTTTCACTCTTTAGAATCGATTTTAGGCCGCTACTGAACATGTCTACATTCATGTAGTTATCTATACATGTGTACAAAGTTTTATTGTAAGAACATTTCTATGTAATCGCGCATTAATACAACTTTGAAATAATTATTTTAATAATTATTAATTATTCAAAATGTTTCATTGATTGTGCAATATTATTTAGTTTGGCTGGAGATGATCTAAACTTAATATAACTTTATTTACTTCAGCCATTAAGCCAAGAAGGGGACTTTGTTTACAAAAGATGATTTAAACAAATAAATACAGATCAAAACATCCCGTAACGACATTGTAAGTTAAATTATTGAGTGAGTTTGACACCACCGCCATCTGTGGACAATTGGTTTTAAGTTTTTTTAATTATTTTAAAATAAGTTTTTCCCAAAATTTATTTTTAGCATCTTTTTGTGAGCAAAGAAACATCAGCACCGCGATCAACGAAGGTAACGCAGGACGAAGATCGCGAGGCAGCGCAGAAGAGTGCAACTATCGTCGATAGAAGGAGATACGGACCCTGCGGCGTGCGCAGCAGTGCAGCGGTGATTGACCGCCAGATCAATTTTCAAACACATTCAAACGTGTGCGAACTGATTTGAATGACGACAGTGTCACGCGCGCCTTACAATTGAGCGTATTTCTTACATTTTATATAAGTAACTATCTTGCGTTATACAGGGTGATTCAGAACAACCTGTTATCCTTGAAAATACATATTCTTGACTAAATTCTAAGACAACTTTTTATTTGGCAAAATTTTGTCTGAAGCTTACTTTTTGAGTTATTAATAAAAATAGTTGACTTACCACAAGTCGGATACAAGAGGTAGGCAGGAGCGGCGCAATTCGTGCCCATCCCTTGGTAGTAATACGCAATATTTACAAGTAAATTATGTTTATGGAAAAAGAGTTGTCGCAATATATAATATTTGTTTCCGAATAACTAAACTATTTGCAATAAGTTTTTAAACAATAAAGATCAGCGATTCAGAAGCATATAATATACAAATTGCTATATGCTTTTGCATTTAAGAGTATTGGACGTGACGCAATTTTAGTCGTAATCGTAAGTGTTGGAGAACAATTGTTTACAATCGTACGTTTACGACTAAAACACGTGCAATAATCATCGTTAATGAATTTTATGTAATATGTATTATTATAAAACACAAAAAATGTTTACTGTCAGTTCTACCGCTATACTTGGCGCGAGACTATGGATGCGTTCCGAGTTACGCATATCACGTATTTATCTATACTATATGTTACGTGTACTATAGATAAATGCGCGCATATGCGTAACTCGGAACGCAGCCTATATCTACACGAAAGTGTTGTCCCCTGGCGGCGACAAGAGGCGAAGTACGCTCAAGCACTGTCCCAAGACGTGGACGAATTCGTAGAACCTAGTTTTTCGGCATTTTGGACTTTGTATCGAGATATCTCCGTTGGGAAGGTACGGAGGAAAAAAACCGCGAACTAAGTTTTTTCGTGCCTCGATCTCAACTTTCGATTGAATCTACTACGAACTCGATCGGTTTAGCCGTTGTTGAGATCGGAAAATCTCGAAAAGTCTCTCGGCTAACGGCCGATTTCTTTATACCTCTCGATAGCTATCCTCTGGATAAATTCCTCTGAGAACCAATAAGGAGAACCAATTTTGGGAGATATCTTCTAGACAAAGTTATCGAAAACTTATCTAGAAGTGAAAAAATTGACTGTAAATCTCGCGTATAAGAGACACGGGGTACCTCGCGCGCACTTCGTTTGCGCATATACTTGGCGCGAGGCACTGCCGTGCCTCTTGATATGTAAATGATATTTTTTCTTAATGACATGTCGCGCGCGTGGCAAATATAAACCATAGACTTATATATAAATAGACCCAGCGTTCTGTGAGAGGAGTTGTCCGCGTCTTCTAAAGGACGGAACGATATGCATCCAGGTGCTGTCTCCGTCGCTCCGCCGGTCTGGAGGGGGAACGTCGATGGATAACGTTGAAGGAAAGCGAACTTAAAGGCGCGTGTACCGCACTTATATGTGTAATAGGGTTAGGTTAGGTTACACGGAAAAAGACACAGAAAATGTCTCAGTGTTGCATTTGCAAATCGCATTGTGGCTCCCATGCAGATATTACATTTCATACGTACGTAAATAACTTTGAATTGCAGTAAAAATAGTTACATCTAACCGACAATCTATATATAATAATAGAAACTTTTTTTTCAAGCATACCACGGTCAGAAGAATTTCGAGCAAAACACATATAAGTGCGGTACACGCGCCTTTAAGTTCGCTTTCCTTCAACGTTATCCATCGACGTTCCCCCTCCAGACCGGCGGAGCGACGGAGACAGCACCTGGATGCATATCGTTCCGTCCTTTAGAAGACGCGGACAACTCCTCTCACAGAACGCTGGGTCTATTTATATATAAGTCTATGATATAAACACGCTGTCTTACGTACAGATACACGCATTTAGTCGCAGATTTTTAGTACTTCAGATCTCGTTAATTATTGCAAATCTTGCAGTGTTAAAACATTTTGACTCAGTATTCTTCTTTCTTACCTGCCCGAACGATTGTACGGCTATTACTGTACACTCTGTATATACGTGTACACAATGTTGACTATGTTATATGTTTCAGTATTAATCAAATTTACATACTCCATATCTTTAATGTACACATATAATTTTTAGTAATCCGTCGCTTTTTCTTACCACCGAAGCTTTAAAATTCACACACGGGAGTAACAATATCACACTTAAAAAACTTCAAATTACTGGGAATTTCTTTACAGATTTCAAGTATAGGTTTAGAGAATAAAAGAATTATCTTGAAGTTTAAAAGAGAATTATCCAAGTGCTTCGGTGGCCTAACAGGGAAGGCGACGGCCCGGAAAGCCGGAGATTCCAGGTTCGACTCTTGGATGAGAAAGTTTTTTTCGCAATATTTTATAAATTAGTTAAGGGAGTATTCGCGGTCCTTCATATATGTGATGCAAAATTAGCATCCTATCTGATTTTAAGAATTGAAAATTTGATTCAAAAAACTTACGTAAAAAAATTTACACGTTAACGCATATATGTAAATGTATGCATACATATATATACGCACATTTTTCCGCACAACATCCTGCGTCGGCTCTTACTGACCGGACTTATATATATTTATTAGAATTATCTTATATAAAAACTAAATTCTACCTGCTGTATATACAAGTAAAATTTGTACATAAAAAATTTAAAAAACATTTCAAATACGATATTTCTATCATCATTTATACAGAGGTGTCCCAGAATTGGTTTAACATCTCTCGTAGGCAGATAGAAGGAATAAAACTGAGTCGAAAAGTCCTATACCATTTTGCTAGATTCGCAATAGTTACTGAGATTTTAATTAACAAAGATCCGCGAATAAGCATGCATCGGGNTGTCTTACGCGCGTAAGACAGCCTGATGCACGCTTATTCGCGGATCTTTGTTAATTAAAATCTCAGTAACTATTGCGAATCTAGCAAAATGGTATAGGACTTTTCGACTCAGTTTTGTTTCGTCTACCTGCCTACGAGAGATGTTAAATCAATTCTGGGACACCCTGTATACGTAAGATACAACCGTAAGGTCGTTCGTTCTCCCCACACACATTCGTTTACATCGTGGTATATATTTATCATTTCACAACAAACGCCTGCTTTGTAGTTATCGATGATTTCGCGACACGGCAAGATTCGGCATAAATACGCATAAGCGAAACGTTTTAAACCTTTGTAGTACCAGTGTGTAGTATTTTCTGCAAGATTTCTAATTTAATGCGTTGGATATCAGTATGCAGAAAATGGTAAGTTATTAAGTTTTTTTTATGTCTAATGTTGATAAATTAAATTGCTGTAAAATGAAACTTTTGTGTTTGTAACCGTACTCTACTATAAAACATAGAATATGAAATGTCGGACTATAGATGTAGTATCTTAAAAGCGTATTGTTAAATGTCATTGTTAAATTGAAGGAAAAATAAAAATAATCAAATAACAATAATATATATTGTTTTAGAATATAATATTAAATTTTCATTAATGTTGTCTTGCACAATTTAATATTTGAAACGTGTTCTCAAAGGATAAAACAGTTTTCTCCACCTTAAATTTGTGAGTCGAAAATATGTAATACGCAATTTGTATTGTACTTTTGGTTTCGTAATTGTCTTTTTGTATGTCAGATTGGAAAAGACAAGAAATAAAAACTATTCTGGTAGATAGAAATATACACATCGTAGAATAGTGAAAAAAACCGTAAAAGTCTAGTTTAGAGTTAATCATCTCATGAGCTTTCTAAATTGTTATATTGAAAATTATACGCAAAACATACAATCACATACATCTACGGATGCCAGTTATGTAAAATAAGCATATATTTCTTACTTTTTAAATAATAACTTTTTGTATTATAATTGTGTTTCTATTTGCATCAAAGTTTCTTGTCTACAATAAAATTTAATTTTATAGACAGAAACTTTGCAGACGCTGACATTCTTTGGACTTATATGCTTCCTATTTGTCAACGGAATTACTTCTACCGGTGACGACCTTGTGTCTCACGATCCGACATGTGTAACACCGATAGAATATAGCATGAATATTACCGCACAAGTACCAAAAAAATATCTCCCTATTGATTCTTTTGTCACACTGAACGTTTCGTGTGTACAGAAAGAAATACGAGTATATTTCGGACGTTATTGTAAAGTTGTATACGATGTTATTATTGATACTGATATTTATCATAATAACTCGTATAGGTTATACAAGTCACTTTTTACAAAAGATCGATTCATTGACATCAGTCTTATGAAGCAGTATCAAAAAAGTTCTATAATTAAAAAACAAAAAGTAAATCTCCAACGTGGAATATATTGGATAACTGGGAGATACAATTGCAATTTAGAAAAAGTTGCAGCAATTTTTCCATATGTAGATCAAACTAAAAAAGAAAAGTACGTGAAAAAGCTGGTAAAACAGTAATTATTCCTTTTTTCATCCTGTTGAAATAAGATTTTTAAAGATTTATTACAAAAGTATCAATGTTCTTATATAATCTACGTGTTTTTATTACATAGATATTTGATTTTACCCCGTATTCCTGCTGAATGGATATTTCCATATTGGGAAAATCCCGCAACTAAGGCCACCTTTACTATTCGAATTAACCATGACTACATTGATGAAACAGTTCTCTCACATATGCCTGGTGATCGAATTTTTGAAAGAAATAAGTTCTATACTTCATACTACACTTCATTTCCTATTACACCTGCAATGTCCACTCAATTGGTAGCAATAGCAGTTCTACCTTATGAAAGTGTCATTTTATTGTTAAATACAATTTCTGTAAAAAGCAGATTACAAGTAATAAATGACACTACATATGCACGATCTCGAATTAATGACATCACGAAGTTTATCAGAAACAAATGGAAGGATATCATAAAAACATCATTCATTTCATAATAGCTGGAATTCACTGGAAGTGAATTCCAGCTATTATGAAACTGTAGTAACTACTAGACTTGTTCTTTTTAAGTAAGATACATATCTCAATATTCTAAAATGAGTTTGTGAACAAATTTACACATGTCTACAATAATAATATTCCATTAAAAACATGTAAATGTTTAGAGAGGCTGACATTGTTTTCAATAGAGAAGTAGATTCGATTATAAGAAAAACACAAATAACATGTTTGATTGCACGCAGTGTGATACAAGAAATGTTCAGTAATTGGTTAGTTAAATTTAAACAATCTGATCCTTGGTTTATCAAGGGGTTTTCAACATTTTATGGAGTTTATCTACTCGATCAGGTAATACTTGCATTTATAATTCTGTAGCTTTTACACCCCGAGAAAAAATGAAAAATCATGTAATCAACATATAGGATTATATGTAAATCGGATGTAATTTTGTATAATCGTAATCTTTTATCTAAGTCAAATATGGTTTTATGTGATCGCGTAAAATCAAAATTTGGCGCGATCTGATTTTATATGATCATATATAAATATATAAAATTAAGTACAATAACAAGAAAAAATATATGATTTCTTATATGTTTATAGGCGATTTTTGGCGATCGTATGGTACATATACTAAAGTGTACCAAACTATAATTTGAAGTCACTCGAAATATAGTTTGGTACACTTTGGTATATGTAACATACGATCGCCAAAAATCGCCTTATATGATCATATAAAATCAGATTTTAATAACATATATATAACATATATATAACATATATATAACATATATATAACATAGATATAACATATATATATAACATAGATATTTAATGCAAACCGAGAGAGAAGAATAATAGTATGTATTATGTAGTGATTTCAGACATTTTGGTGAAAGATGTTATTGTCACATTGCTTTTTTAATGTTTATATTATACACAAAACTTCTTGACTAATGTTAGTACTAATAATTTGCTTATACTAGAAGGATTTCTATACTTGATACCAAAACTTTAGTAAAACAACTTTGTAATACTAAGTTCACCTAAAAAAATATAACGAAACTAAAATATACATATGCATAATCATATAAACTTTTGGTAGATTTCCAATGAGACTTTACTGATGTCGACTGTGGTTCAGACACGACGAATGGTTTTTGAATATACACAAGCATTTACTGAATATTATTTAATACAAGATAATTCATTTCTCAAAAACGAAACTTTTGATAAAATGTGGAAAGAGAGAGGTAAGAAACATTGTCATTTAAACCTTAAATACAGTTATCCAGGTATCATTGTATGCATTTAGAAACATTAATAAAAATAAATCTTGTGATTATAATTTGATTATTTTCACACATCGTATTTATGTTATAGGATTTAATATTTTCTATATGATGAATAATTTATTCAGTATCAAAAATGTTCTAAACGACTTTATTTTTGAGAAAGCGATAAATTTGTATAACACGTGAGTATTAGAGTTATATTATAAATTGATCATTAAAATAAAAAATTGTGGGTTTAAGCATGATTTTCTACGTAACGTGAAAACTTATTCAAATATTCTATACGTTTAAGACAACTAAACTCGATGTAATTTTTGGTTTGTTATCTGTTGTTACTAATAGTAGTACATCAAGTCGGACATATAAGGAACATTTTACTCTTGATAGTATATGGAACAATATAACGTTTGTGCCAACCATATATAACAACATGTATTTGAAGAATATAAATATAAAAAATGTGATAACTTCATGGATAACACAATATGATTATCCTGTAGTACAAGTAAAACGGGAAAATGATAAACAATTTCTAGAAATTATGATTCAAGATTGTGTTACGGTTAAAAAAAAGAACATGTGTGTATACAAGTGGTGGATACCTATAATCTACGTAAAAATATCAAGAAAAACGTTTACTACTAATTATGTGTACCTAACATCAGACGGAACAAGTATTTTTGTTGCGAATATTGAGGAAGATGATTTTATCGTAATCACGGGACAAAATGGTAATACAACATAAAGAAAGTATAACTGTAATGTTTTATGTAGTCTCTATAGTATATTTGAAATTTTTAACATCGTAACATTTATGCTTTTTTTGCTTTCTTTTTCTTGCTTTTCTCTTTCTTAATTTTTTTTATTTGTAATGTTTTTATTCAAACATTTATTTGTAGGATATCGCGTCAATTATGATCGTCAATCTTGGGAAAATATTGCTCTCTTCCTAAAAAGTGGAAAATCTGAGATTTGGGATGCATCTAATTTAACTGACGTCACTTTAGCACAAATTCTTGACGATGCGTTTTATTTTTTAATACAAAATACAAAGTATACTGTACCTCGTGGTGCAAATATTGAAAATATAGACATATTTTTCAATCTTGCAAGCAATGTAGTTCGCGTAAAGAATTTGTACATAGTGTGGCATTCCGTACTTACAACTCTTCAATACATATCAAAGATTTTTCCATTATTAGAAAGCGCAAAGATCAAGGTACATATTTTTCCAGTGCACTACGAAAGTACAAAAGTAAAAAATCCTAATCAGCAACTAAATAAAAGAAACTTTCACTGAACTAGTTTTATAATATACAGTTTATAAGTTACGTTTCCTTCTGCAGTTGTTTTTGATCACCTGACAGAAAGAACAGTATAAAGTAATTTACAAAAGTAACTAGTAAAGTAACTTTACAAAACAGTAATTAATATGCAATGATTCTGAAATAAACATTTTTGTAATATTTTAAGGATTTACAGATTAATCAAAATATATTAATACACGTTACACTTTTTTTATAGACTAAAGTTCTAGAAATATTGAATAGTTATCTGGAAGATATATCACATAACAATGTTTCCGAGAATACTGTCAGTAATCAAGTATATCACGAAGTTTTAAAATGGACATGCATTCTTGGTGGCTTAAAGTGCAAAGAACATATTAATGCTATATTAACGTGGCAATTTGAACATTATATACAACACAGGTATGTTTTTTTATGTTTCTAAAAGCGAAGTGACGTCTATATAACGTCACTTTGCTTTTAATGTATTGTATAATAATGTTACAGAACTGTTACCTGAATCTTGATGCAGTAATATGATATTGTACGGATACTAAAAAATAAGAGTGAGTTAGTTTTTAAATAGAATTTTAGTTATTTCTATAAAATATAAAAATTTGTACATTATAATTACAGACAGTTACATATACAGCTGTTTGAATATGACGTCAAAAGACGTTTTGCTTGTACGCTTATAAACGTAATTGCAACTGTGACATTAGTGATAATACATCATTACAATATCATACTAAAAGTAAAACGCTCGAGTGATAATTGAGTAAATAAAATTATATATTTTTGTAAATATTTGCAGATTGTTGCCAAGTTGGCAGAGATGGATATATTGCCAAGGACTGAAGTTAAAAATTGTAACTAAATTTATATTGTGGCTTAAAATACAGAATAATTACTTGTTACAAGAGAAATTAGAACAATTCTTTCAACTTCTTCCTTGTTTCAACTTTGGATTGAATTATAGTTTGGAATCTTTGCGTTTTGCAACATATAAGCATGTAACAAAAAGTGATTCTTTTACTATTCTTTTTGATATTGTTGCAAGACATATAGAAGATGTTTCTTCACTGAATATTATAATAAACGAAATAGAACATAAATATTCACCAAGGTAAACAGATTTTTCTATACACTTGTTTATCTTTATACTTTATACACATTATTACTATATATAATCTATATTTTATGTACATATATATTTTACATGGTCGATATATATTTATATTAAGTTTATTCAATTTATATACATTGTGTTTAGCATGTCGTATAAAAATTTATTGCATATACTATGAAAGTTTGTGTACTAATTATCTGGTATGTATGTTTTATTTGAAAGATATATGAGCCTACTTGCTGTTGTGAATTTTAGTATTAATCACATATATTTAGAAGAAGATTTTGAAAAGGTACATTGTGTAAACTTAATCGTGTAATAACTATAAATGTAAAACATATTGTTTTTGTATGAATATGTATTAATATGCATGCATATTACAGTTTTATTAGTAATATACAGGGTGTTCGTAAAATTTTGACATAGCCGAAGTATGGAGATAAATTGAGTCAAACTGAATAGAAAAGTTATTTGCCATTGTGCAAAATTTGCAATAGTTAATGAGATACAAAGTAATAAATGTGTGCCAATGAGCGCGTGAGAAGCGATGTTCCTGACTCTGGCGTAGATGTGTGACTGTCAGAGCAACAAGAGGCGGAGGCGGAGTGAACAAACGAGCGCGGCGTCTGACTTGGCTGTTTCGCGGTCAGCCGATATTCGGCGGTACGCAAAGGAGCGATCAGCGCTCGAGGGATAAAGATAAGATGCTACTGCTCTCCGCGATCAGGTGACAATCACACACGCCTACACAGTCTGAATTAACGCTTTTCACGCGCTCATTGGCGCACATTTATTATTTTATATCTCAGTAACTATTGCAAATTTTGCAAAATGGCAAATAACTTTTCTATTCAGTTTGACTCAATCTATCTTCATACTTCGGCTGTATCAAAATTTTACGGACACTCTGTATATAGTCTTTGTTTAGCATAATAAACTAATATGCATAATAATAAGTGTTTTTTACAAGTAATATTACATTCATTATTATCACACGATGTTTTTAGATTCGTAAGACTGTAGTATCACTTTTTGGAAAACTGATCGACATATATAATATAGAGAAGGTAAAAGTTTTTTCTATAAATATAGAAAGAGAATTTCTGTAAATATTTTTCTTGTAGTTTTGCATTGGTTTTTATTTGTTTAAATCAAAATTTTAGTTATAATTTTTAAACTGGTGTTGTTTTGGCATTACTTTCGTTGGTTTACAAAAATATATTCTATAGCAATCTTAAACTTGTGCAAAGAATATAATACAAGATGGTATAGTAAATATATTTTGTAATTTTTTTTAGGCGAAAGTTATAAATGATGTCATTATGAAAAAAGTTGAGAATCGTCGTATGTTTGTAAATGACATGAAAATGAACATTCGCGATGTACTTCATTCCCAGCAAACAATTTCTGTTTTTGACAATTTCGGCGCAGACCTTGGTAACAGAAACTGTTTACAGAAATGCTACAATACGGAAACACCGCCAAAATTGTTAGCACACAGAAAGAAAAAACGCAACAACTCTGTTGACAAATACATGAGAGTATTGCAGCCAAAACGATTCCATATATGTCAGTGAAATTAACAACAAATAGATGGT
>NW_018020952.1:23414-29414 GCF_002006095.1 Pseudomyrmex gracilis | reverse complement strand
GAATACTGTCAGTAATCAAGTATATCACGAAGTTTTAAAATGGACATGCATTCTTGGTGGCTTAAAGTGCAAAGAACATATTAATGCTATATTAAGATGGCATTTTGAACATCGTATACAACACAGGTATGTTTTTTTATGTCTCTAAAAGCGAAGTGACGTCTGTATAATGTGACTTTGTTTTTGATGTATTGTATGATAATGTTACAGAACTGTTACCTGAATCTTGATACAGTAATATGATATTGTACGGACACTAAAAACTAAGAGTGATTTAGGTTTTAAATAAAAGTTGATTTATAATTCATAAAATATAAAAATTTGTACTTTACAATTACATACAGTTATATATACAGTTGTTTGAATGTGACGTCAAAAGACGTTTTGCTTCTATGATTAGAAACGTAATTGCAACTGTGACATTAGTGGTAATACATCATTACAATATCATACTAAAAGTAAAACGCTCGAGTGATAATTATGTAAGTAAAGTTATATATTTTTGTAAATACTTACAGATTGTTGCCAAGTTGGCAGAGATGGATATATTGCCAAGGATTGAAGTTAAAAATTGTAACTAATTTTATGTTGTGGCATAAAATACATAATAATTACTTGTTACAAGAGAAATTAGAACACTTTTTTCAACTTCTTCCTTGTTTCAACTTTGGATTGAATTATAGTTTGGAATCTTTGCGTTCTGCGACATATAAGTATGTAACAAAAAGTGATTCTGTTACCATTCTTTTTGATATTGTTGCAAGACATATACAAAATGTTTCTTCACTGAATATTATAATAAACGAAATAGAACATAAATATTCACCAAGGTAAACAAATTTTTCTATACATTTGTTTATCTTTATACTTTATACACATTATCAGTACATATAATTTATATTTTATGTACATATATTTTACATAGTCTATATATATTTATATTAAGTTTATTCAATTTATACATTGCGTTTAGCATGTCGTATAAAAGTATATTGTATATACTATGAAAGTTTTTGTATTAATTATTTGGTATGTATGTTTTATTTGCAAGATACATGAGTCTACTTGCTGTTGTGAATTTTAGTATTAATCACATATATTTAGAAGAAGGTTTTGAAAAGGTACATTGTGTAAACTTAATCGTTTAATGTAACTATAAATGTGAAACTTATCTTTTTTTATGAATATGTATTAATATGCATGCATGTATTACAGTTTTATTAGTAATATACAAGGTGTCCGTAAAATTTTGACACAGCCGAAGTATAGAGATAAATTGAGTCAAACTGAATAGAAAAGTTATTTGCCATTTTGGAAAATTCGCAATAGTTAATGAGATACAAAAGTAGTAAATGTGTGCCAATGAGCGCGTGAGAAGCGATGGTCCTGACTCTGGCGTAGGTGTGTGACTGTCAGAGCAACGAGAGGCGAAGTGAACAAACGAGCGCGGCGAGTGACTCGGCTGATTTCGCGGTCAGCCGATATTTGGCGCAAGGAGCGATCAGCTGACAGCGCTCGAGGGATAAGGATAAGAACTAAATCACACACGTTTACACAGTCAGAACCAACGCTTTTCACGCGCTCATTGGCACACATTTATTACTTTATATCTCAGTAACTATTGCAAATTTTGCAAAATGGCAAATAACTTTTTTATTCAGTTTGACTCAATCTATCTTCATACTTCGGCGTGGTCAAAATTTTACGGACACTTTGTATATAGTCTTTGTTTAGCATAATAAACTAATATCATGCATAATAATAAGTGTTTTTTACAAGTAATATTACATTCATTATTATTACACGGTGTTTTTAGATTCGTAAGACTGTAGTCTCACTTTATGGAAAACTGATCGACATATATAATATAGAGAAGGTAAAAGTTTTTTCTATAAATATAGAAAGAGAATTTCTGTGAATATTTTTCTTGTAGTTTTGCATTAGTTTTTATTTGTTTTAATCAAAATTTTAGTTATATTTTTTAAACTGATGTTGTTTTGGCTTTACTTTCGGTGGTTTACAAAAATATATTCTATAGCGATCTTAAACTTATGCAAAGGTATATAATACAAGATGGTATAGTAAATATATTTTGTAATTTCTTCTAGGCAAAAGTTATACTTGACGTCATTATGAAAAAAGTTGAGAATCGTCGTATGTTTGTAAATGACATGAAAAGGAACATTCGCGATGTACCTCATTATTTACTAAATTACTAAATAACCCTAATATATATGTTACGGTCTTTAAGAGTTTTTTCGTATAAGTGTAATTTTTTCTATTTAATTCTAATTAATTTAAATAGAAAATATTATTCATGTATTGCATTTAATATTGGAATTACTTTTGTATATGTAGCCTCTAACTTATTTTATGATTACAGTTTTAGTCTGTTATGATCATATTTTTGTTTTGATCATATTTGTTATTCTCAGTAACAAATATTAATTATGGTTATTAATTATGTTTAAAATCGAAAGTATAGGTATATACGGATTTTAATACATTTAATAATTCGCTAAGTAATCATAAAATAAAGTCGAGTCTTTAATAAGATAAAATAATTCTAATGTACTGTATTGTGTATTTTACACGATTGCTACTATGTATACATTTAAGTAACCAATTGTGCATAAATGAATATATAAAATACGCTATATGAAAAACACAATATGTAATAGGTATTAAAATATAAAATATAAGAAAAAGAAAACTCTATATATATATATTAAACAGTTTTATACAAGGTGTCCCGTAATGATTAGTAAATCTTGAAAGAAATGAAAGAGAGTGAAAGTTGGAATCAAAAATTTCTTTAAATAATGGTCTGAGCCAAAAGTGAAAAAAATCCTTTTGGTTTAAAATTTTACCCTTTTTTATTCCCTCCAAAGTTTACTAATCATTACGAATCACTTATAACGAATGTTACTTAATAGTAATAGTTTTTCATTTATTTAGAAAACGGTAAATGATAAGCCAGTTACAATTTATTATGTTCGTATTACAAAAAGATATGTATATCAAAAGTTTTATTTATAATAAAAATGTTTGTAAACTAAAATTGTTTGTAACTTTTCGACGATACCTCAGCTTCTACTCAATATTTTAAAGTAAATCTGCGTGGAATTATTTATATGCATATAGATGATAGAACAGTTTTTTCGCTTTCTGTTCTGTCGCTTAGAAATATAAGGCGTAAATGTATTAACTTTATTATTATTAGCTTTATTATGGTAGAATAATTTGTGTTGTTACTTACAAAAAAAAATACTCTAAATTCTATTCATGCCATTTGTTGCAGTTTTTATCTTTTTTGGTTTATCATACTACCACATTGTGTGGTTATATGCATATACTATTTATATGTATGAAAATTGCTTTACGCATTGCTTTTCATACATTTATATGTATGAAAACTGATTTACGCAAAACTAGTAGTTTTTTTTTTTTATCGATAAGTGAAAGAAAGTTGTCGCACGGCTTTGTTATCCTAGAGGTAGTTTAACATTTTTCGTAATCTGCCAAAATTTTTTTACAGTATTGTAAGCACTATTAAAGTAGTAAATTTCAAATTTCATTGCGTTTATATTCGAACAGTTTTTTGATTCTTCTAGAAATTAAAAAAGATGTTGCAAGATATTTTTGTGAAGATAACAATTCAAGTCAAAGTTTGCAATGTAAAAGTAAGTTTGTAACGTAAATTTTATTTAGGATTTATGGCAGTAAAGTAGTAAGTTTATGTATTAAGCACTATATTTTTCTCAATTTGTGAGTGATTTGAAAATAGTTACTCTACAAACTTATCTTCAGTCTACAACTTTTAATTTTCTGCCTTATGTTCCGTTATAACGGTTAAGTAAGTTCTCGAATATAATAATGACGTTCGAAAATTACATTTGATGGTTCGACGTTTATCGAATTATACCTTATAATACATCAGTATCTGACATTAAAATCATATCTAACTTATATAAACTCATATTTGACTAGTATAAAAGTTTATATGATCATACAGAGAATTATATCCGATTTACATATAATCCTATATGATCACATAATTTTCCATTTTTTTCGGGTAATTTCGTATTTATGCTTTTGTGTGTAAACCCGAGAAAAAATAAAAAATCATGTGATCATATAGGATTATACGTGGATCGGATATAATTTTGTATGATCATATAAACTTTTATATAGGTCAAATATGATTTTATATAGGTTGGATATGATTTTTAGGGGTTCGTGTAAAATCAGATCCAAAATTTGGCGCAATCTGATTTTATATGATCATATAAATATAAAAAATCATATTTTGGTAAAAACTTTTTCATATATATTTATACACAAATTACAATTATTATATCTAATTGTGCAAATTTATATGTGCCGAATATGTCCATAGAATTGTACACATGAAAAATTTTTTACCGAGAATACATGTTTATGTAAACAAAAGTAGCTACTTTTTACGTTCCTAATACTAAGAGTTCCTTCTTATAGAAAGATTAGTTTATTTTATGACAAAAATATTTAGTAAATATAATTAAAATTGGAAATATATTTTACTGATATATTTTACTATATTTAATAATGCAAGCAAGGTGTTCATAAAAGTGTGTAATATAATTAAGTGTGTATTATACTACAATATATATAATAAGATAAAATAAATTTTATATTATTATAATTTTATATTACGTAACGATATTACGATATATTTAAGTATAGCAATCTCTCTGATAGAAATTGAAATTAGAAAATGCTCATTATTTAGCTCGGCGGTATACAGTCCAAGAAATGGTCAATTTAAGTGTCTTGTTTTAAGATGTAAGTGTAACGCTTTTTTCGATCTAATTCCACCATTTAATGAATTCAATAAATATATGAATTATCAAGTCATTTCTTGACAATAAAAAATGTTCTCTCAAGTATCAAAATAAATGACTTTATTTAAAATAGTCAAATTTTTGCCATTATTTAAATATTTTAAATGGATTCATTGATTAATCAATAATAAAAGCTTTTAAATGGTCATTTTTTAACTATTAATTATCTTGTTTCATTTATTACGCCCAACAATGATTGAAAAGTAATTACATGTTGATTATAATTATCTTTACATAACCGCTATCTAAGATAGATAACTTGATAACTATTAATAAGACGATATTAAAAAGATAAATAGTTGATGATAATAAACATTAAATTGCAACTCAAAATCAAGTGATATGCCAATTAAAACTTACACTAATTCCTTTCCTCTCGATACCATTCATCAGCATTATCTAACTCAAAAGTATAATCACTGTAATGTTCATTTTCATTATTCTCATGCTTTTTATTGCTATAATTTTGTTCACTCAAATCAGTTTGTTTGTTAGAAGTGTTTGAAATTATAATTCCATCTTCATTCTCACTTTGATCAAAGTTGCAACGATATTTCCATATGTCGATCAAACTAAAAAGAAAAAGTAAGTAAAAAAAATGCTAATGCAGTAATTATTGTTTCTTTTATCCTGTAGAGATAAGATTTAGAAAGTTTTAGTAGTAACGTAACAATGTACCTATACAATCTACGTTTCTTCATTAGAGATATATAGATATTTGATTTTACCGCGTCTTCCAGCTGAATAGATAGTTCTTTATTGGGAAAATTTCAGAAGTAAGGCCGAATTTACTATTCGAGTTAATCATAATCACGCTGAAATATTTGAAATTTGGAATGAAACAATTAACATATTAATAACATTCGCAGGATTCACATGTACCATTTTGCTTTGGTATAATTTGTTATCTTTGTTAAAGAGATAACACAGATTATTTTGAAAATTAAAACGTTAAATAATCTTTCTTTGATTGAATTTTTACACTTAGTGGCTACACTTTATACTAAACTTACGTAGCGAAAAACTTCCTATTTATACGGAGTCTTATCATCTTATTTACATTATTTATTATGTAGTGTCGAGTGCAACACGAACGTCAGCGTGTCATACTGTGGCT
>NW_018020952.1:17771-23144 GCF_002006095.1 Pseudomyrmex gracilis | reverse complement strand
ATGCAATATAAAGACTGCAATATGAATATGCTCAACGATCTCTCAAGTCACGTTGCACTGCAACATGACTTGAAATATTCAAAGAATAAAAGCATCTTTATTTGAAAAATTACTATCTTTATCGTAATATATAATAAAAAATAGTTCCTTATATATAAAAGATGCTAAAATTAAATTTTAGAAACAACTTATTTCAAAAATGTATTAATGTGCGATTACATAGAGGTGTTCTTACGATAAAATTTTGTACACATGTATAAATAACTACATAAATGTAGAAATTTTCAGTGGCGCCCTCAAACCGATTCTAAAGAGTGAAACACTTATCATGTATAACACGGTTTTGCGTTTTTTTCTCGATGTATCTCGAAAACTATTAAAGATATCAAAAAATTTTTTATATAAAAGTTTTATGNGAAAAACATCTCTATTTACCTACATTAATAGAATTGTTAAAAAAAATGTTTTTTATAATTTTGTTACACAATTTTTTTTAAAACTTATTTTTTTTAAACTCTATTAACATAAATAAATAGAGGGCTTTTTTCTATAAAATTTTTGTATAAACCATTTTTTAATATCTCTAATCATTTTCGAGAAAAATTGAGAAAAATGAAAAACCGCTCTACATATGAGGGGTGATTTTATCCCTTAAAACCGTTTTTTAGCAGCAACGGAAAATGTCAATACTCATCTATTGACCTCCCTTACATGTGTGCAAAGTTTCATCAAAATCAGAATTTTCGGGTTTGAGAGGTTCCCTTGTTAGTGTTGGACAGAGTTACTATAGCAAGCAGATTAGAAGTAAAAATAGACATTTTATATGCACAATCTCTTATATAAGATATAACCAATTAACCAGACACAATAAAAAGCTTGTTACACCAGCCTCATACGTGCATTATGTAGCACTTCCAATAAACTCCAGTTCTTACATAACTATAGTATAGGTTTTTACAACAAAAAGTTGTTATGCATTTCCACAGTATATATCCTCCAATATGCAAATTGTGAAAATATTGCACAAATGTGACATCATGAGTGACGACGATTTTTTGCATTTTTTCATATGCAATCATATTTCTACACATTTGAAACATCACACATAGCTGAATTTCTTTTCTCAATTATTGGACAATTTCTTTGTGAAATTAATTTTGCAAATATACTGCTAAGATGATTCGCCATATTCGTTATTCTTTTGCCGAAATGGTGGAAAGTAATTTTGCAAACAACTACAAATATTTCAGAAAAGATCAATGTTTTTGCATCTATTTCCTAAAATATGTCTGTATAATTGCAAATTAGAATTTTAGTGCAAGATTTTGTCACATAATTTTGAAAATGGTTTTCTATCAGAGTATATGCATATCGACTGGATTTACGGTAGAAACGTTATAGACAGTCTCCTATGACATAACTTCCAAGTACAAAATTCAGAACTCCCGCTTCCACTGCAATGCTCTCTCCAGTCCTCCATGACTCTAAAATAAAAAACAAGCATGCGTCTATTATAATCACTCAAAAAAAACATGAGAAATGTTCAAAATAATTGCATCAAGAAATGATATCAAGATACCTACAAACAAACAAGTAAACATTTTTATAAATATATCAAAACAATTTAAGAATAAAAAAATTAATGAAATTCAAATGTATTCAAACACCAGTAAACATATCTATTATATAAGTGCGTAGATTCCGCTTGACTTTTTATATCGCCGTCTACCAGATAATGACTAACAGAGAAGAAAAGAGATGAATACAAAAGTCAAAGAGTATCTGCATTAGAACCGCAGTTTGTGACAGTTCTTCCACTTGATCAAGTGTGTTCAGATAATATATAAAAGCATGTGTGATATGTCTTTATTTACACAACTGAGAAAAATAGTTCAAAAATTGTCTTAAAAAATCAGAGAAAAATTTATTCTTCCATCGATTATTATTAATTTGCGCGAAATTAACCACGGCAATCGTCTAACGCAAACGCACGAGGACCTTGATACACATCCGCTGTGACTGTGCCACGATATAACATTTCTCTTCCATTGTGCAATAAAATCATAGTCTAAACAAAACGGTCTTATTGGACGTCATTGCATAGTTATAATTTAATATTTTTCTGACCTTTAAGAGTTTTGAAACACATATAAAACATACGTATCCACCCAGCAAACACAAAGTAACAGTAACGTAACATTAATATTATAATTTCCCACTCAACGATGTAACTGTAATGCAACATGCCTTGTACGTAACAGTTAAATTGTTGAGTGGAAAATTATAACATTAATGTTACGTAACTGTTTTTTTGTGTTTGCATTGTGTCGGATCTAAAAAGATCCAAGTTCAGAGTCAGTCGTTATCATAACATAACTGAAAACGAGTTATTATTGTTCGCGCGTGAAATACACAGAACTAGTATATTGTGAAGAAACTTGAATCTATTTGATACATTTTAGACATCAACGTGAATCATGATTATAACAATATTGTTGGTGTTGATTTTATATGTAATATTGTATGATTATTATGTGCATCATAAACGAAGTGGGCGACTTATTCGCCTTATACCAGGTCCACCAAGTGTTCCGATTTTCGGTTCGGCACTTTTATTTCAATGTTCACCACGCAAGTATTATACTTCTTTTTACATATTACGTTAAAAAGAATAATAAAACTATCGAAACCTTTTAGATGTTGTGCACACTTTTATTTTGAATATTATCTATATTTAGTACATTTTTTAGGAAATATATGGATACTTTTGCGTTCTTTTGTCGACACCAATCCCGTTCTAAAACTCTGGATAGGTCCTGAATGTACTATATTCATTCGTCATCCAGATGATTTGGAGGTGTAATAAAATATAAAAATAGTGTATACTTCTTTGCAAGTGTACACTGACACGTAGTTTCGCGACTTAAAAATTACTGTTGTCATCTATAATTTAAGAAAAGCAAAACTTCAAAATTTAAAAAGATACATACATGAGATAATTTAAAAATTAGTTGTACTAAAATTAGATTAGAAAAACTTAATATTTTCACTATCTTTCTCTTGCAATTTCAGAAAGTTTTAAGCACTACGAAACATAATGAAAAAAGTAGAGTGTACATCCCGTTCGGTCCATGGCTTAACGATGGCCTTCTTACAAGCAAAGGTATAACGACAATAGTTTTTAATACCTTTAGTATATTTAATAACATATTTAATAACATCAGTATATTATAATTTATTATTTAGAAAAACTGAATTAAAGCAAAAATTTACAACTATACTTGTACTATAAATAGTGTAAGGAAAACATGTACATAACAAAATGGTCTGAACTTTTTTATCGGTACAGTTACATCAATAAAATATAAGAGCAAATATGTAATAGTCAAATAATGCATGACGCATTAGGAAATATACATATCTAAATATGTGCGATGTATAAAACATGTATCTTACACTATCACTCAATTAATTATAAGAATTATATCGCGTTACGCTTACTACATAGTATATATTAATGATTATAATATGTACAAGTTAGAATGTTTTATCTTTTTTTTTTGCTATAATAATTTGCACAAAACATAGCTTTTAATCTGATATACAGAATGTCCGACAATTACTTTAAAATTTCTTGTAGGCAGATAGAAGGAGTAAAACTGAGTCGAAAAGTCCTGAAACATTTGTTCCTATTACATATAATAAAAGAATAATTATTGAATAAATCAAGCCAGTCAGCGCCGACCTTTAGCCGAGCGCACGTCAGTGAGCTGCGCGGAGCACTCACTGACGCACACTAGAAAGGTAGTTTACTGACGTGCGTTCGGCTACAGGTCAGCGCTGATTCACTTGATTTATTCAATAATTAAAATACTCCTTTATTATATGTAATAGAAAAAGATGGTTCAGGATTTTTCGACTCAATTTTACTCCTTCTTTCCCGCTTACCAGAGATTGTAAGGTAATTTCGGACACCTTATATATATATACAGTGTGTTCCATAATTGCCGTCTAACCGCTTATAGATAAATTAAAGGGGTTATTCTAAGACGAAAAGTTCTATACCACTTTGCAAGATTTGTAATAATTAACGAAATATTAATTAATAAAGATCCGCTAATCAGTGTGCATCCAGCGTAAAGACAGCCCAGTCTGTCGTGCCGTAGCGACGGAATGAGAGGAGATAATAGAACATGTGCATACATAGGTAGCATATAGGTTGCCGTCGAGCAGCGCACTATTTGCGCTATTGTATTTCGTCGGTACAGCTCGACAGACTGTAAGGACACTGGGCTGTCCTTACGCTGGATGCACTCTAAGTAGCGGATCTTTATTAATTAATATTGCGTTAATTACTGCGAATCTTGCAAAGTGGTATAAAACTTTTCGTCTTAGAATAACCCCTTCTATCTACCATCGAGCGTTAGACGGCAATTATGGAACAACCTGTATATACAGAGTGTCCCAGAATTGGTGTGATGTCTCTCGTAAACAGATAGAAGGAATAAAACTGAGTCGAAAAGTCCTATATCATTTTGCTAGATTCGCAATAGTTACCGAGATCTTAATTAACAAAAATCAATGAATAAGCATGCATCGGGCGTGTAAAACAGCCCGGCGCGCTTCGCGCGCTTACGATGTTAGCGACATATGAGAGGAGCTAACATAACAGCATATACTATAACATATACATAGTAAAATGTAATCGTGTGAAGCGCGCTGGGTTGTCCTACGCGCGTAAGACAGACCGATGTACGCTTATTCGCGGACCTTTGTTAATTAAAATTTCGGTAACTATTGCGAATCTAGCAAAATGATATAGAACTTATCGACTCAGTTTTACTCCTTCTATCTGCCTACGAGAGATGTTAAAGTAATTGTCGGACACCTTGTATATTTATATTGACACATAAATTATATATATATATATATATATATATATATTTACACATATATACTAAGAGTATGTATATATATCCTACTTTCGTTTTTTTCAGGAAACAAATGGCACACTCGACGAAAACTACTCACGTCTGCATTTCATTTTAATATACTACGGCACTTTGTTGATGTTTTGATTAAAGAGGGAAACCATATGACAAAATCTCTGAAAGAAAGTGAAGAAACAGTTATTATACAAGATTTAGTTTTATTTGTTAGCGAGCATACACTAAACGCAATATGCGGTAATATATGATATTTTCTGTCGTATTTATGCATGTAGGAATATACAGGTTTGCAAACGATCAAAATCTAAACAGAAGTTATTGTCCCAAGTAATATATCAGTAATATTTTATATTATAGTATACATGATAATATATATATATATATATATGTATATCTTCGGCTTAATAATTCGTTGTCAGACAAC
>NW_018020952.1:11616-16716 GCF_002006095.1 Pseudomyrmex gracilis | reverse complement strand
AGATAGATTGAGTCGAACTGAATAGAAAAGTGATTTGCCATTTTGCAAAATTTGCAATAGTTAATGAGATACAAAGTAATAAATGTGTGCCAATATGCGCGTGAGAAGCGATGGTCCTGACTCTGTAAGCGTGTGTGATTGTCAGCTGATCGCAGAAACCAGTGGCTTCTTAAGCCTATTCTACATTGATCGCAAACGGAAGAAACAATTCTGGTAGAATTGACTAATCGTATTGATCAAATCAGCCAATTGACCAGCGTGATTGGTCAATTCTACCTGAATGATTCTATCTAAATGATAAATGGGAGAATAAAATGGAGAGAGTAGAATCGATTTAATGTAGAATTATTAATTGAGAATCCTTCTCAAACTCATATGACAATATTATTTCCAATATATGAGATTGTTGATAATAAATTTGTAATTACAGTTGCCCCTCAAAAAGATATTTGTTCTCATGGTAAAACATATCCTAAAAATGCTGTTGCTATTGATAATAAGAGATCTATACCTTGCGTTTGCGCTTGCGATCAATGTAGAACGGGCTTTATTCCTCGCTCCTTTGCGTACCGCCGAATATCGGCTGACCGCGTAATCAGCCGAGTTACACGCCGCGCTCGTTTGTTTTCTCTGCATCTCGTTGCTCTGACAGTCACACACCTACGCCTACAGAGTCAGAATTATCGCTTTTTACGCGCTCAACGACACCCATTTATTACTTTGTATCTCATTAACTATTGCGAATCTAGCAAAATAATATGGGACTTTTCGACTCAATTTTACTCTTTCTATCTGTCTACAAGAGATGTCATACCAATTCTGGGACGTATATGTATATATTTATATTCTAATTTAGTATACAGAGTGTCAAAAAATATGTCTGTTCAAATTGAAAATAGAGAGAAATATTAATAATCTTAGAAATTTAGTATCAAAGTCAATTTCAAAATGTGCAAAATTTATATGTACATATATATATATGTATTATGGATGTCTTATGAAAACCGTATCACCGTTTGTAAGCAGGTAGAGTAATTCTGAGTCAAAAAGTCCTATATCATTTTGCTAGATTCGCAATAGTTACCGAGATCTTAATTAACAGAAATCAATGAATAAGCATGCATCGAGCGCGTAAGACAGCCCGACGTACGCTTATTCGCGAATCTTTATTAAAATCTCGATAACTATTGCAAATCTAGCAAAATGGTATAGAACTTATCGATTCAGTTTTACTCCTACCTGTCTACGAGAGATGTTATACCAATCCTGTACCTGAAGTAACGTGATTATTATGCGCAGAATCTTCTCTCCGTGGCTGTTTCCCGATTTGATGTTCGCATTATCTCCAACAAATAGAAAGCAAACTAAGTTGTTAAAGATATTACATGGATTTACTGAAAAAGTGTGTACAATATTTTTTTTCTGATTACTTTCTTTACAAATACAAAAATACTCACATATATATAGTATCGTTAGTAGCACAAACGTTTCTGCAACGGGTTTTCTGAAACTTAGCAACGTTTCGTTAAAAGTCTCTAAAACGTCGTAGTAAAGTAGCGGAAACGTCAAAATGTTTGCTTTTTACGTTGCGGTCCGATGTCGTAGAAACATATAAGAAACGTTGCCCGATAAGTTGCAAAGTTTTTAATGTTTAAATTTTTATAAACATTGTAAAATACATTTTTGATACCATGCAAATTTTGCCTGCTTAACCATTCTTCAGGAAGGAGTAATAAATTAATTAATTGTGTGTGAGTGATTAATTAATTAATCACTCTTTCCTGGAGAATGATTATCTCGAGAGTAGTCATCCGGGGTATTTTTTACATCCCAGCGTCGGAAAAATGAAGTTCACGTCACAGCAGTTTTTTTACAGGTCGGAAATCCACACTCACCTTTCAATCAAACCTTTCGAGTCATACTCTGCACAATAGAAAGTGTTTATGTCTTATACATTGATAGTACGAAGCTATTGAAACTTGCTGAGGTGTAGAAAACACTCCAGGTGACTGCTTGTGTAACTATACAAGTTCGAATATAAGAGTATAAAGTGTAAATATGAAATAATAATATGAGTTAAAAAGAACATAAGATAACGTTATGAATACTTATATTAGAATAAACAAATAAATAATAATATATAGGTATAACAATTTATATAAAATAAGAAAACTAACTATTGAAGGAAAACAGATATGTAAAGATTTAGAAAATAACAAATAATAAATTGTTTTAAATTTTATAAAAAACAGAAACTTTTGAGGATAAATCAATTATTCCTGTGGACATTTCGACGTTTCCTTACTACGACGTTTTAGAGACTTTTAACAAAACGTTGCTAAGTTTTGGAAAATCCGTTGCAGAAACGTTTGTGCTACTAACGATGCTATGTGGGTACATGTAACAAAAAATAGAATTAGGATATTATTCAAAATATTGTCTCTATTTATATAGATCATTAAGGAAAGAAAACTTTATCACGAACGCACAGAGGATCGGTATTTAAAAAACACTGAAAGTAACACATTGACAGAAACAGATGACGCAGAAGTGATCGGAAGTATGTAACACAGTCAGTTAATGTTGATGCTAAAATTTGATAAAAATATAAGAAGTGAAAATCTAATATTTCTTTGTTATATATATAAGAAGTGTCACATAACTGTATATATTTGTTTACTTTAGTTCGTAAAAAGCGACTCGCTATGTTGGATCTTCTAATAGCGGCATCTCGAGAAAATGACATAACCGATTTGGACATCAGAGAGGAAGTTGACACCTTCATGTTCGAGGCACGTATAATGTGTAGTATGCGCCCAATTTGTTTTTTCTTAGTACATTCAGATACATATAATTACTGAGAAATAGATACGTATAATTACAGGGTCACGATACTACGGCAATGGGTGTGTGTTTTGCTTTACTATTATTAGCTGAGCACAAGGATATTCAGGTATTTTGTGATCAATAAATATAACAAAGAACCGATTACGTCATTCTTTGTTTCGGTCGGTTTTCTATGAAACTATTTTTCTCTATATTTAATTAATTCTAAACGAAATTAGTCAGAGATTATATCTTTTAAAAGTAATTACAGATGATAATCTCGTAAAATCATCTCAAAACCAACAAAAACGTTTATAATGAAAAGTAGCAGAATACCATAACTTTCAACAATTTATACAGGATCGTGTCAGAACTGAAGTTAATGATGTGATGGAAGAAACTAAAGGAAATTTGACTATGGCGTCTTTACAAAAGCTACCGTACTTAGAGAGATGCTTGAAAGAAGCGCTGCGATTATATCCCAGTGTGCCTAACGTATCACGCACTCTTGCAGAAGATATAAAATGTCGTACGTATATTAGTGCGTTGCGATATAGATTTTTAATATGTCATTATCATAGATTATGTTACATTGTTACACGTCATTGCCGTGCAAGTGTATACATATAAATATTATTTTTTGTTCTCTAATAGAGTCGTACATAGTGCCGGCTAATGTATACGTGAATATTGATATCTACGCCGTCCACAGAGATCCTAATTTCTGGCCGAATCCGGATGTATTCGATCCGGATCGATTTTTGCCCGACCAAATGCAAAATCGTCATCCTTATTGCTACATACCGTTTAGTGCGGGACCGCGAAATTGCATAGGTAAATTGCGCTCTTCGTCCGTTTTTCAGACGAGAAAACAATTTTTTTGATTTACTGTGTGTGCGGCAGGTCAACGGTTCGCTATGTACGAATTGAAAGCTATGATCGCACCTCTGGTACATCACTTTTACCTGGAGCCTGTTGATTACTTGAGAAATGTTCAGTTAAAGATGGATATGGTAACTCGTCCTGCTCATCCAGTTCGTGTAAAATTTGTGCCGATCAAAAAAAAACAATGAAGTTAAAATAAAAATAGAAATGATATAGCAAGAGGTTATGGGAAACGCTTGTGTTTTACTAACAAAGTACATTAATGTATTTGCAAAACGTTATATTATTTTTTTACATATTTTTCCTGGCAAAAAAGTCCTACATATACAGACAATTTTGATATCTATTTACATACACTTATGTACGAGACTGAATATATAGTCTCATATATAATTATATCGATTGCATAATTGCGTATATAAGTATGCATAATCAGATAAAAAAGTTGTCTACATATAAAATACTTTTTTTTCTATATAGTTTCAAAGCGAGAATGTCAAAGAGCAAAGTTACGTTATACTGTATGCAACAAAGCAATTACTTTATGAATTATAGTTTAAGAAGTAACCAGATGTAATGATTTATATAAAGTGTACTTATCTAAAAATAATTAAAATACAATTATAGAAATTAGCGAAAGTGCATCTTTTTACTCGTATTCACATTCTCTTGATTCTTTGTGATAAAAACATTTTGAATGTCTACATACACATAGTATGTGTAGTTCTTCATGCCTTGATAGATAACGGTAAGATATCTTTTATAATATAGAGGATCAGATTTATGAGAGAGAGACTTTTTATTGAATGTAGAAAGGTCTTAAATTATTTTTTAATTTTAAAACTAAAAAAAACAAAAGTTTAATTAGTAAAATAATTAGAAAATAGAGATACATAAAAAAACCTACTCGCTACGTTTAATTTTACAAACAGACTCATAAATGCCACGTAGCATGTTTTTTAGTAACAGCTATTTCATATACATATTTAATAACCTAGATATATACCGATATGTTTCAAAAATTTTAACATAGCCGTAATATGAAGTTAAATTAGGTCGATCTGAACAGAAAAGTCATTTACTATCTTGCAACATTTGCAATATTTATTATCATTTTAGACTTTGGACTCTAACGCGCATAAACAAATATATATATTAGAAGATATATAGAAGTAAGCCGTACGCAAGCATCGTGTATAAATTGTATTATATAATAGAATATACTATATTACGTACACTGAGAGAAAAAAATAGTTGCAGTTATTACAATTTTACTATAATTTATAGTGATTTAAGGTGCCAACTATTTTTTTATAGTTATTTTAACAATGCGCCTTATAGTTGATTCAATAATATATTATTGTTGCCATAGCTTTAACATGCATTCAT
>NW_018020952.1:0-10301 GCF_002006095.1 Pseudomyrmex gracilis | reverse complement strand
AATGAGATTCAACGTGTGACTAACACATCTATGATGTGGTGGAAAAATGATAAATTTTGCAGCATTTGTATCTTCTTTGTCAGCCGTCATTAATAAATCATTTAGATTATGAAATTCCATGGCTTCAGAATCCTCATCTTCATTTTCATCTTTTTCAAAAACTCTGAACACTTTATAAATTTTGCTTTGAAATTAAAATATTTTAATATAAAAATATATTTGCAATATAGAAAAAACTTTATAAAGTATTATAAAACTTGTAGTGTGTGTGTGTTATACATTTATATAACTTTAAATTACCGAAAAGCCTTAACAAAATTTGATCTGTTATCGGTTGTCATGCAGCATATCTTATTTTGAATATGATACTGTAAAAATACTGAATGAATTGCTTTAGCTAAAGTATCATATGTATGTTTCTCTTTCATTCTGCAGCCAGTGCAGCTAATTCTCTACTTAAATTTTCGGGATTAATCCAATGGACTGTTACTCCTAAAAAACTTCTAAAAAACAAAAAAATTTATATTCCTCTCTAACATTAACAAAGTATTAAAGGATAAGAAACATATTTAATACATAAAAAACAAAAATTAACAGTTAATAAAAAAGTTTGAATAATCTTTTCGCATTGTTCCACAGATCCGCTGTAGTTGCAACTATTTCAATTTGAGCCAATTTGTTTTCACGAGCTGTTTTTATTTCAAGATATATTTGATCAAGTTTTGTTTTTAAAGTTTTTCTGCTCATTATTCAAATAGACGAAGTCATTTAAATTCTAACTAAATTGATAAATGCTAGATGTCTATAATTGACAGAAGCTGAACATTTTCAATAACAAAACGTAGTATACCATCATCAACCATTTTCTGAGTAACTACATCATTTCCAGAACCTCATCTTTCTAAACTGTGTTGTATTCTTTTAACTGGATTTTTTTTATTATCTTTGTCACGTCTTTTAGTTGCCAATTCTGCTTTTACTTTTTCTACTGTTTTAATTTATATGGATGTGTTGCCTATTAGTTCAATATATATAGAAGTATTAATATTAAATAATAAAATAAGTTTAATTAATAAAAGAAAACTTTTAAAAAGAAAAAAATAATAAATATATTTAAGAAAAAAATTAATTATTATAAAAATGACGATAACTATTATCGTCGCTATCATCGTCTGCTGGACTTCTTATTACGTAATGAGTGTTTAATAAATAATGATGACTTTCGATTTATCTTTTACTGGAACGATCTATCGTCAGCTCGAGAAATCGACAAGCGCATTCAGAGGGCTCTCTTCTTTTTCGCGTGCACCAATTCGAGTATAAATCCATCGTCTACGGCATTTTCACCTTACGACAGAGAAACAAAGTAAGTGTATCTTTATTGCGTCTATATGTGATAATTGTATCAAGTCATAAATTAAAGCTTCTCCAATTTTTTCTTTTTTTTTCTTGTACCTCGTTATGTAAAGTAATGAATATTACTTTAGAAACGTGTGTGTGTGTGTGTGTGCAGCAAAACACATTTTTTTTCTCTCTGTACAAGTCCGTAACTCACACCGATAGAAAGTCGTACATGTGAGACATTTAAATGTTCAATATATGCATGTACACATGCGAATCTATCTCGCAGCCAGGATTTAAAAAATTGTACATTTGATTGTATTCTTGCAAATTTGAAGCGTGAAATAGAAGATTATTCGAATAAGATGTAATTCTATTAACGATGACCCCATTAACCCGATTATCTGCGTTTTATGTTGTTGTTAATCCACGTGATCTTTGTTTATATAAATTGCAACATTATAACTTATAACACATGATACACATATTCTCATAGGTGGAAAAACTGGTCTACAATATCGCTCCTATCAATAACAATTTTATGTCACGTACATGTTAATTTGTCACATAGGATAATATTAAATCTTTGCGTAGTTATACATTTTTGCGTTTCTTTTCATTTCCTTATTCTTCGCTGACGTGCGTTCATTTAACAAGCTGCCTGTTGTGCGTACTTTCAGACAAAGCTTCAGTCCCATCTTCTTCTGAGGCCGATCAACACGAACATGGAATTTCCAGTCGTTGCGTATGCTAGAGATTCAATTTATAACGTTTTTGTAATACCGATTCTCTTTACCGCTCCAATTTCATGTAACAGACGTTCATCGCATGATCCTGCTCGTGGTAAATATATTTTTGTATTTCTCAATATTGCTTTGTTTACTACTTAATAAGTATTTCTTATTCTCTCATCAATGCATTCACGTATTTATATGCATGAGACTGACATAAAACAATGTTAAAAAATTGTCGGAAGAAATCGAACTTGGATCTTTCGACATTTTCGAATACTTCATGGAAATCTTTTATTTTAGGCGCCGACGTGTAAACAGCTACTATTGAGACCCGAATCACGCCGCTGTCTCTTTCTCGACTGAACATGAATGCGACGTTCACCAGATCGAACAAATGCGTTTAGACGAATGAAGAATCGACAAATGTCGTCACTCTTCGTATTTCGCAATTTTCTGCGAAATACTCAAGTTACTGCACAATACACTACATACCGAAAACCTTCGTAAATAGCGTCCAAACGCCAATGCAAATCTGTGCAGCGTCGTGTAATACACAGAACTCTCAAAAAGTTCCTTATTCCGTTCGGATATTTTACACGCTCCGTATTCTAACTTTTTTTTCACGTCTTTTTACAGGCGGATAGGTCAATAAAGGACTTCAGAACTTGGAAGAAACATTTATAATTACAAATATTTTATTATGAACATGTTATTGTTTAATTTCGAACAGTTTTACATATTTTTACACATTTCTGTATAGCTTTCTATTGAACGCGCACGCGTGTACGCCATAAGATGAAGATCTCAAAAATGGCCTGAACAGAAAAATATAAAAGTCACTAATAATTCAAAAATCACGGTGTTAAACAGCAACGATAAAAGTAACTGTGATCGATCGAGTTAATCCAGATGAAGGAAGAAAATCCTGACAAATTCTCGGTTCACGCACAGCAAAGAAAAGATATTTTCTTTACACTACGCGCTCGTTCATTTTTGGATGTATTTTCGATGTTAGTGCTATATCTACAAATTATAAACTTTCAATTTATGATAAAAAAGTAATTCAAAAAATGGATAAAAACATTTTCTCCGCGCCGGCAAAACCTCTGATATAAACTTTTTTAATCATCTGTTTTGAAACTTGGCACAAAATAACTACAAATACTTTAAATTTATGAAATAAAAAATTAAAACGTAATAAATTGAAAATTGATTTAATACAACAAAAACTTTTATTTCTATAAAACTTGGTTTAGAAGTTAAATAATACTACAAATTACAAAATGTGTGATATCTCTAGAAACTTACCTTTTCAAAAAACAGGTAAGAACAAACGCCAAGTAAACGCACAACACATATTGTATTTAAATAAATAAGGTAAAAATTGATTTAGTACTACAAAAAATTTTTTTCTCTCTAACACCTGTTTAACAAAATACAAAAAAGGTTTTGGTATAAAACCTGGTACAAAATATTATATTACTACAAAAATTTGTTTTTTTTCTTAACTTTACCTCATTTCGAACGTTAATCGTCGCATATCTTTAAAAGAAATCAGAAGCACAAACAAACCAAAACGCAAGAATATATTTTTTTTAATTTATTGTTCTGAAACAATTGAGCCCAAAAAAAACACAAAAGTGTTCGGTTCAGTCGTTACTGAAAAAAGTATCCGCAAAAATCTCAATCTTTCTCATATTACCTAAATTTCGCGTATAAGAAGCACAGAAGCTCGCGCAGTTCGTGCGCCACTTCGTTGTGCGTCAACTTGGCGCAAGGCACTATATCGTGCTTCTTGATATGATCATATAAGATTTTATATAAGTCAGATGTGATTTCATGTGATCGTGTAATCTCAAATTCGAAATTTGACGCGATCTGATTTTATATGATCGTATATAAATATAGAAAATTGTGTATGATAATATAAAATTAAATCCGAACTTTTGCGCGATTTGATTATCACTTACATATAATCGTATATGATCATAATATCCATTTTTTCTCAAAAAGTCATAATTTACATAACTTTTAGTATTGGTTTTACATATTCAAATAATTTTAGCACTATAAAAATCTATTTAGTGAAAAATATTCTTACAAGCACGTACATTTTATTTTTGGTTTCATTGCGCTGTGACACTTGTCGAATCTGAAGTTAATAATAATTATTGTATACCGCGCGCCGATGCGTAATCAACAAGTTATGAATACCGAACGAGCCCAAAAAAGTGAGCATGCACGAGTCGTCCGAAAGGACACAATAATCAACATTGCCTTTACCGTGAAACGGAAAGTCAATCGCGATCGACCAATCACAAAGAGTCACCTATGTTTTATTTAACCAAGAAGATAAAATTTTAAGAGAATAAAACAAAACTCTACATTATAGCCAAAAGAGTGTGTTTGTAAGACATTTTGACAAAGATTCCGTGTGTAGTTTATTCCGTCGCATTTTCTTACCAACAAATCTTTTAAATCTACACGGGAGTACCAATATTTCTCATCGAAAAATAAACAAAGATAACGCTCGCGAGCGTTGCGAACGAAACGTGGAACTTCCCCATCGTGGTGTGTATTCATTATTTCACAGAAAGGACTGCTCTTTAGTTATCCAGAATTTCTCGAAGAGGCGAGAACGCACAAATACGATCACGAGATACGCTTTTGATCTTGTTGTTTGATTACCAGTTTGCACTTTTTTTGCAAGATTTATACTTCAATGCATTGAATATAACCATACAGAAAATGGTAAGTCATTAAGCTATTTTTTGTAGAATTAAAATTGCTACTTATATTTTAAAGAAAGCTATAAATTTTGTATTTAACGAAACACAAAACAAAACATAGAAAATGAAATAACATAGCCCTAGTATGTCAACAAAACGTATGAAACTGTTAATGATTAAGTGGTTCAAACAGCTTAAAGATAAATGTAATAGATAAAATACGAAAAAAAGAGAGAAAAAGAGAAAAAAATAACTTCAAAGCCTGCAGTCCACAGGTGGTAGTAAATAAACAAAACATTTGTGCTTCTAAATAAACGATTTGAACTTTTCGATCAATTTTATTTTTGTAATCATCATCACCCAATTCTACAATGTGCAAAGTAAGAAATATATAAGCTTTTTTTGTTTAAATCTACAAACGTTTAAAAGAAACATGAGAAAAATACGCATACAAATATATTAAAAATATTAAAACATAAACAAAATGAAGCAAAGTCACCTTTACAAAATAAAGATAGAAGTAATCACAAAAAATATGATATGATACAATTATAGAAATGTGTAAGGTACATTACAATCTCAAAAGACACTGATTACATGTAAACAGCCATGTCAAGAAAAGTCACACAAGCAACACAAACATGAGTATGCAAAAACAAACGAATGAAAGCTTTCTTTCACCAACCATCACCGATAGACTAGAGACTTCGAAATCTTTAGTTTATCTATATAGTTAATGTAAATTAAAACTAAGAATATAATTAAAAATTTTTGAATTAAAAAATTTTAATTTAAATCACTCTTTAGCATATAGAAAAAATAGTAATTTAATTAAATCTTTAGCATATAAGAATTGGTATATAGTAATGGTTATTAGCATATAATAATTGGTATATATTGATATAGACGATGTAGTACGATTTTTTCTTCAGTGTTGTAATATTCACCTTATCTCATTTAAAATGCATTACAAAAAAATTAAACAGTTCTCTCGAAATTGATTTTATTAGGTGAATATAGAATTTGTCGAAAACACAATCTATACTCTTGGCCTTAATTATGTATGTCAAATAAAACATACAACAATAACAAATAATTTCGTGTGTGTGATAGAAAGAAAGACGCTGTAGAATATCTCTTGATAAACACACTCCTTTATGCTTAAGTAATATTTTATGAACTCTAAAAATTGATATTAAAAACCATACGCAAAAAAAAAGATACACAATTACATACAATCATGTTTGATATTTATGTATTTAAAACAGCAACCAGTAATTCTTTTTTATATAATACTTTTTGTGTTGTAGTTGTGATTTTAATAACATGTGTATTTCTTGATTCAAATAACTTTATAAGATAATTGTACAAAATTATTTTATAGATACTAACTACACAGATGATTACAGTTCTCGGAACTATATGCCTCTTATGTGTCAAAGGAATTACTTCTTTTGCTGATGTACATTTTTCTCTGGACTGCATAGAACCGATGGAATATATTCTGAATATTTCTGCGGAAGTACAAAAAAATTCTCTTATTGTTGATTCTCTTGTTAAACTGAACGTTCAGTGTCCACTGCAAAACATAAAAGTTGATTTCGGACGTTACTGTGAACAACCGAAAATTAACATCATGACTAATGTTTTTTCTAATTATCCATCTGTATTTTGGGAAACAAAAGTTTTGCCATTTTTTTCGGACGATCAATTCAAAACCTTGAACATCAGCTTCATTAACCATAATAGGGAACTCTTTAGAATACAACAACAAATAGTAAATGTAGAACGTGGACTGTGGATATCTGCAAAATATAATTGCAGTTTAGATAAAGTTATGAGAATTTATCCATTTATTGATGAAACTAAAATAGAAAAGTAAGAGTGCATTAAATACTAATGCAGAAATTAATTCTTCTTTTGTACTGTTGCAATAGGAGTTATAAAGTTCTTAAGGAACCAATTACTAAGAACAACGTTTTACATTATATAGATATTTGATATTACCGCGTATTCCTGCTGAATGGATATTCCCATGGTGGAAAAATTTCGCAACTAAAGCCACATTTACTATTCGAATCAAGCATACCAGTAGTGAAACAGCTCTTTCAAATATACGTAATAACTCAGTGGAAAAATCTCAAGTTTATACATATACTTCATTCCGTACACCTTCAATATCCACTCGTGCCGTAGCAACAGTAGTCGTACCTTCTGAATGTACCAACTTTACCTTCATGTCAGATACACTTACCATGCACAGCAGATTCCAAGTGGAAAACGACATTTCATACGCACGACGTCTTATAAGTCATATTACGATTTTTATCAGACTCAAGAAAAGGGACGTTACACCACTCTCACACGTGCAGTATATAGCACTTTCAACAAACTACAGCTACGAAACTATAGTAACTACTGGACTTGTCCTTTTTAGGTAAGATATATTACTCAAAAAATTAGTTTACACCAAATATATCTACATGCTGTGAACGACAGAAGTGCATTAAAGACACTACTATTTATAGAGACGCTGATATTGCATACAATAAAGAACGTGATTCGTTTAGAAAAAAAATAGAAGTAACATGTTTGGTTGCACGCAGTGTGATACAAGAAGCGTTCAGTAATTGGTTAATTACACCTAAACAGTCTGATTCTTGGTTTATCGAAGGAATTTTGACATTTTACGGAGTTTATCTAGTCGATCAGGTAATACTTGCATTTGTAAATCTGTAGCTTTTACACCCCGAGAGAAAATAAAATATCATGTAATCACATGTAGGTTTATATGTAAATTAGATGTAATTTTGTATGATCGTATAATCTTTTTTCTAAGTCAAATATGATTTCGTGCGATCGCGTAATATCAGATCCAAAATGTGGCGCGGATCTGATTTTATATGATCATATAAATACACAAAGTATGTACGATAGTAGGGGAGACCGGAACACAAAGTAACATCCAAAATAGATTGTAAAAAAAAAAAAATGGACGCAATATTATGTAATATTATGTACATTATATAATAGTCACATCCTTTAGCTTTAAGAAAAAACAAATATTATTCTTATATATCTTTACACAAAAGAGTATTTTAATGTTAAGTACGATCGCGCAAATTTGTCAACCTGCCCCATACCCAGGGTTAATTGTCACATGTCTTTTATACAGAGAAACAATAAGATAAAATTTTTGTTTTTTATTTTATTAAATTTATTGAGAGTACATAACATTATACATTAAGTATAAAGTATTTATACAATATTAATAATCATATATATATAAAAAAACAAGTTTAAATGATTTCACAATACTAAATCAGTTAAAAACTATAAAACATAACTAGTAATCTAATCTTTAATAAAAAAAAACAATGACAGGTACTGAAAAAGTTATAACGACGCATAACAATCACTGCGATTACTTTTTCGCGCATGTTCACCGTGTGACAACTTATCCCGTCTCAATTTGAGTCAACTTATCCCAAACGTTCATTTAAAATAAAAGATATTATATTTATAAACTGCGATGCAATGACGATTAAATAAATATAGGAAAACTTATTTAAAACTACCATATTTCCTATACATAAGATAAAATTGCAATTAGAAATTTTAAAACCAATGAAATTACTAAAGAATCGAGATCAGAAAAATCTACTTGCCATATCTAGTTTTACAAAAGTGCTCGTAAATATCATATATAATGGTTTTAAGAAAAGTTCTTTCGTACACGTTACTACTAACACAACTAGTAGCAACTTACAATAAAAAGAAGAATATTTTCCAAGATTTAGTAAGCAAGATAATAGCAGTTTGACAACTAACCCCGTGTCACAACTAGCCCCGGTCTCCCCTGCATGATTGCTTATATTTATATATGATCATATAAAATCAGATCGCGCCAAACTTCGGATCTCAGTTTACACGTTTACATAAAATCATATCCTTAACTTATGTAAAATCATATTTAACTTATATAAATGTTCACACGATCGTACAAGATTGTATCCGATTCACATATAATCCTATATGATCATAATTTTCACATAGATATTTAATGCAAATCGAGAGAGAAGAATAATAGTATGTAGTATGTAGTGATTTCAGACATTTTGGTAAAAGATGTTATTGTCACATTGCTTTTGTAATGTTTATATTATACACAAAACTTCTTAAATATACTAGAAGGATTTCTATACTTGATATCCAAAATTTTGCACTACAACTTTGTATTATTAAGTTCACCTAAAAAGAAACAACGAAGCTAAAATAAACATATGCGTAATCATATAAACTTTTGGTAGATTTACAGTGAAACTTTACTGATGTCGATTGTGGTTCAGACACGACGAATGGTTTTTGAATATACACAAGCATTTATTGAATATGATTTACCACTACAAGAAAATCGACTTTTTCACAACGTAACTTTTAGTAAAATGTGGAGAGAAAAAAGTAAGGAAAAACGATATTTACAACTTTTAATTGTGTGCTTAAAAATTTGCGTAACAATATAAAACCTACGTTTATATATCTCATAGATATACGAAGAATAAAAATATACATTATAATGTTTGCGAATACATCATCAAATTATAAATTAGAGTCATCCAGTTTTCATTGTATGCATTTATCAACAATTATTTACAAAGTCTTTTCATTATAAGTGAATAACGTTCACACATTGGGAATTATGTTTTAGCATTCAATATTTTCTATATGATAAATAGCTTATTCCGTAATCAAGATGTAGTATACAACTTTATTTTTGAGAACGCGATAAAGTTATATAACACGTAAGTATTATAAATTTATATAAAGCAATGATTAAAGAGAGAAAGTATGGGTTTAAGCATGAATTTATACGTAAGATATACAAATCTTCAAATATTTATTACGTTTAACAGAATTAAAACCAATATAGTTTTTTTTTGCTATCTGTTGTAATTTATAGTAGTACATCAAGTGAGACATATAATGTTCAGTCTATTCTCCAGAATGTATGGAGCAATTTAATGTTTGTGCCGACCATAATTGAAAACATCCGATTAAAGAATAAAGATATAAAAAATGTGATAACTACATGGATAACACAAACTGGGTATCCCCTGGTACAAGTAAACCGGAACACTGATGAACAATCTCTAGAAATTATAGTTCAAGATTGTGTTGCAGTTGAACAAAAGTTTCTGTGTGCATATAAATGGTGGATACCTGTAACCTATGTAACAATATCAAAGAATGTGTCTACTACTAAGCATTATAAATATATAGAACCAAACGGAATAAATATCTTTGTCCCGTATATTAAAGAAGATGATTTTATCATAATCACAGGACACAATGGTAATACAATAAAAAAAACTTTGTTATATTCTATGTATTCTGTAAATAGTATATTTACTGTTTTCACTAATTTTTTTAGTTTACCTAATTTTCTCTATTGTTTTCGTTTTCGATGTATTTGTTTATCTTATATAAATATTTATTT
>NW_018020951.1:92221-117494 GCF_002006095.1 Pseudomyrmex gracilis | reverse complement strand
CAGTCACCACCAAGGGAGGGGGAAATCCACCGTGGTGGGGCAATGGCGCCAGAAGTGGTGGGGGGGCCAGGTGGAGGGGGTTTGTTTTGACGCGCCATACGTGCCCACGTACTACTAACGCGGTCCACGCGAAAACTCTCTCTCAAAGAGATTCATCTCTAGCCATATCGTTTTTACGATTATAATGTGAAATGTAAGATAAAAAACTTGTGGGAAGATGTTAAAAAAAAAAAAAAAAAAAAAAAAAAAAAAACAGTTTTTCACGTAGTCGCTCTTCTGATCGTTACGTTAAAATGTTCCGTTCTATTCGTTACACAGTCACAAAAGTGCATAAGGAATGAAATTTATCTTGTTTATTAAATTTTTTTTTTATTTTATCATGAGAGCTTTATTACATGTGTAACATACGATATACTTACATCACGTGATAAGTGTGTCACGCTTGTATTGCCAATAGCATATTGCGATATCCGAATGATGCACGCAATTCGATATCCTTGTAACACGGAGGGTTATCACGATTTTGATTACGACAGTGAATTACAATTCATGCTGTAAAAACATGCATCTTTGTTTTATGTGATATCTTCACGCGAAGTAATTTGAATTCTTACACACAACACATCGTATGTATCTTGAATTATTTTTGCCACAAAAATACGAAGAGCCGTGCAAGATACTCAGATCATTATCATTTCACTTTGAATTCGCTTTTGAGATATCAAAAAAAAAAAAAAAAAATATTGACCGTCAGTTTGTTTGATTAAAAAACACTCGAATTTTTCCTTTCGTCGAAATCTTGAAATCTTTGGAAATCGTAAAGATCTTTTCAATCTGCAGAAGAGCTCTTCAACTTATTTGCTCAAACAATAATAATGCAGGAGAAAAATAAGACGAGATTTTTTTAATTTCAGTGATAGCGATTTAAGTTTTCTCTTGAAGAAGAAAAAGTCTCCGCGAATATTTCATCTTCGAACGTGACCGTTGCGTTCCGTCCGTTTTTTTTTTTTTACAAAATAGAGGGGATCGCGAGTGCCGTAAAAGAGAAAAGATCGAAGATTTATTTCCTTCGAATGTCTTCTCCTTTATTACATTTTCGCCCGCATAGAGTACGACCGTCGTTTCTCAGAGACTTACCGCCCATTTTTTGCAGGGGAAATAATCTGGAAGATACCGATTGAGCGTTGTTTACGGAGTTCTTCCGAGCCGAAGAATTCAAATACCTCTAATCACGAGCTCGATCTCGATCTCGTTACATACTGCATTTCACGCACAAGTAGCGATACTTGTGCGAATTCGCACATTTTTCTCCAAAATCCTTACGCAAGCAATTATCGTTTTTTTTTCACAAAAACAAGACGATGATGAAAAGCAAACAAAAGAATTTCCTTGTTCCCTTTACAAACAAATCAACAAAAAAAAAAAACGCAAAACTGTCTGTTCAAATTTTGTTACAATATATTTTTTGATTTATAAAAATTTTGAGATGAAACTTGAGAATATATTTCGACGAGCACAGCCGAGGGGTTTCCTTTTCGTTTCGTTTTCTCGACGAAGAACGGAGTGAGGCGAGCGTCCGTAACGGCGCTCTCGCGCCGTACCGAGACGATTTGTTAAATCGGCCAAAAGCTGGGTGGAGGGATCATTTTATCGCGATCGAACGGACCATCCTTCACCGAAGGTGACCTGCACGGTCGAAGGTTCCCTTCCCCTGTCGAGAAGTGATGGGTGGTCTCGGAGCTCGTTTCGCGTGAAATCGCGCTCGAGCGATTCATTGGCACGAGTATCGTCCGACAGATCGATTACTCTGGTGGTTCGAAACGTGTATATCGACGGCACGACGGTATACACGGATGCAAGGTCTGTACCTATTACTCGGCCAATGTTCTCTCTCTTTCTTTTTCTTCTTCTCTTCTTTCCTTCTTTTTTTTTTTTGTATTTTACTAACGTCGTCTTTCTCTCTCTCACCTGTTTCCTCTCTCCTCATTTTCTTTACGTTCCTTCCTTTACCGAAAGAAATATATAAGGAGGCTTTAAGGAAAAGCACAGCGCGGTAAAATTCACGTTCTGCTTTGCCTCGTATATTCCGAGATAGCATTACCTACCCTACCGCGAGCGGAAGAATTCGCGTCTATACTTTTCTCTCTTTCTCTCGCGGCATTTTGAAATTTATTCGAATGGCGCGGCAGTACCTTTGCGACGAAAAGAAATGTGCGGACTGCTTCTTAAGACAAACGTTAAGATGGAAAATTTGCGTTAACTTTTCCCCGACTGCTGCCGACCGTACAGCTTTACGGCTGCTTGCTCGCAAGTGGGAAGGTAAGTCACGCCACGGCTGTTAATAAAGGTCTCTGAAAACCGCGTTGTAATTTCCACGTCTTTTTAGATACCTTGCTAATAATATTGCGAACATTTGTTCGGCGCGAAAACGTTTCTTGTGATTGTTCGCAGTGTGCACGTTTTGGCTAAAAATCTTTTTGATGTGTACACAACATTAATAGCGTTCTTTCTCTCTCTCTCTCTCTCTGTTTACAAATAATTAATTTGCGCAAAAGAACATTTAATTACTGTGTACTAGTGTTATATTCGAATTGAAACATGTATCGGACAATAAGAAGTGTTGAATAATTTTAAAAAACAAAGTCGAATCATTAAAATACTCGAGTGCTTTAACAATGAGAGGATGTTCGAGATTGACTTGAAAATTCTTCTCTCGTTTGAATACCGAACGAAGTGAGACGAAGATAAGCATCTTCCTGCGCGAGACGTGACGGATGGTTTCGGAGGTTGTTTCGAATGGGATCGTGTTTGCACGACTCATTGCTTTTCAGCGTATCGATTGCATTTCGAGATATCTGTATCTTGTAAACTTGGCAACGAAACTGAACACGCGGAAACTATTTTCCATCGAGTTCTCAGTATCTCTGTAATGACGTAATCGTTATATGTATTCTAGTTGCAGCTCGTCGAATATTGCGTTTCGGTAAAAATATATATACGCTAACACACACACACACACACACACACGTTTGAAATCATAGCAAATGGATGCGTGATAAATAATTGCAAAAACTATATTTTTCACAAAAAGATAACAATAAAAAAAACCTGGCTTTGTCAGATTGCGCAATAATTGAAAATTTAATTAAACGTTAATTAATTTCGCTGTTATATAATATAATATATATTACAACGTACACATATACATTGAATTTTTATTAAATAGAACAGTGCAATCTCTCGGTCCGCTATTTGAGAATCGCATCGTATCGTGACATAATACGGAGCGAGTTGGCGCGAAATGGAATAGAGGATGAGCGCGGCAAGGAAGGAAAAACCGAGGAGGGAAGACAGGAAATAACACTTGACAACAGGCGAGGACGTTCTTTCTCGCGTACAATTTCCCTCCTTCACACACAGAGAAAAATAGCGCGCGTTGACTCCTGTCTTCGGCGATTTTCTCGCAACTTGGTTCCGTACCACCTCTCGGTGATATTCTGCAGAAAACTGTTTCAATCCCCGCGCGTAAACGCAATCACATGTGATACGCAATTTTCCAAGTTTTTTTTTTTTTTGTTTTTTTTTATTGCACGTTTTTTGATGCACTTTCTTTTTTAAATCTCTCCATTGTACCGAATCCGAAATGGAAATTCTCGTACTCTGTTTGAAACATAAATTTTAGAACTCGTATTGTAGAAAGAGAGAAACAGCTAGAGAACTTTCTTTATCAATTACATGAGAAGTCTAAAAATAGAGTGTCGACTTGACAGAGATAATGGTTGCGGTAAAAGAGCAGTCGGTGCCAGAGAACCAGTCCCGACGATGAAACGAGAGAACAAAGAGGAGCGATCGGTAGGAAAGTGAAAAGCGTGGAAGAGGGGTTTCGGAGAAGCGGAAGGACGCGACCGAGGGAGAAGGGTGGAGAGTGGAAAAGCGCGCGGGGCATGGGCTCGACAATATAAGACAAGTCGGGGAAGGCGAAGAACAGAAAGAGGCGGAGCGCCGACGGAGGATGCTGGAAGACAAGAAGACTGGAGTGGAACGAGGGAAATTAAGCAATTAGTAACTTTGCACCGCGGCAGCTCTCAGCGAGATTTGATTATGTTTTCGGTTTAAGCTCTCTCCCGCGAAGCTCCACGTCTGTCCTCCCTCCTTTCCCTTCCCGTCTTACTTTCCCATCAAAACCCCCGCTCGCTTGGACGAAGGGAGCGAACTCGACGGCGCTTTCAAGAGGCCGAGTATACCTGTAAACTCCAAAGGTGAAACGTGCCTTCGTGAATCCCTTCAGGTCTCGCTCGGTCTTCCACGTCGAGCGTCTGTCACTCCCCATTGTCTTTCTATTCGCCACACGTTCGCGTTACTTCTTGAGCTTCTCTCCAACTACTTCTGCCCGCGATACGCGCCCTGAGAAACGCGAGACGATGTTAGGTACGTTTGAATTCCGTTCTGTGCGCACACGCACGCGCAACTGAGATTATGTTATTGCGTGTTATCGAAATGTATATACCTGCATGTATTGCTTGAATCCTCTTTAGCATATAAACTGGGGAGAGATGGTAAATATTCAGAAAAAAAACGGAGCACCTTCGGAGGTCAATGACCTTGACATATGTTGTCAAGGACACCTCCCTGAACAACAATCTGCAACTTTTAACCGTCGCTCGTTGTTTGTTAAAAAATTATAAACACAAGAAATATCATAAATGAACTCTTATTTTCCGACACCTTGTACGTTTTGTTCGTGTTGTAAGCGTGTAGGCAAGCTGCGCCCTCCCGCAGGGGGAGGGGCTTTGCCCCTCCTCCCTGCTCCCGCCTCGAGAAAAAATGAAGAATTCAATCAAGTGTCGCTTTATGTCATAATTGTTTACTCAATCAATATATGCACGGTTACACTCACCATACAGCGATTCACAAAGAAAATTTCGTAGATCCTCATACCAATTGTCACACGCAAAACATCGAAAGAATTTGGCGAGATATGGGAAGTAATATTCCATTTCATGTCAAATAAACAATCTTGACATGAAGCGACACTTAATTGAATTCTTCATTTTTTTCGTGAGGGAGGAGCAGGGAAGAGGGGCGAAGCCCCTCCCCCTGCGGGAAGGCGCAGCCCCCTTCCCTGTCTACACGCTTACAACACGAACAAAACGTACACGGTGTCGGAAAATAAGAGTTCATTTATGATGTTTCTTTTGTTTATAATTTTTTAACGAACAACGAGCGACGGCTAAAAGTTGCAGATTGTTGTTCAGAAAGGTGTCCTTGACAACATATGTCAAGGTCATTGACCTCCGAGGGTGTTCCGTTTTTCTGAATATTTACCGGAGAGATATACGCCGATAATACGGAATTGACAAGAATAAAGAAAAAAACTGTAAACTCTTCAACTACTTTTTTAATTTAGAAAGAATAGAATTTCGAATTTACATCTTGGCAACAATTTGGCAAATAGAATGTCTAGTTAAAAATGTGCGCAATAACAAAAAAAAAAAATTAAAAGCGCACAAGCGAAGAATTTTAAGCGAGAAGAGCAAGAAGGAGTGAAATTTTGAAATATGTTGAATGAGCAAGTGTGTGATGCACAGCGCGCATCTCTCTTCCGCAAATCTTCCGCAGAAAATGCGGCAAAAAGCAGCAACTTGCCAGAGCAGGAGCACCACGGGGTTTATTTATGACACGCGGTCGTGACTTACAAAATCCAAAAATGACAATTTATAGGTATAATATAGCATGCCGCGTGACCTCATAATTCTCACGTCTTCTTGACCGTCTCATCGTCCGAATATAAACGCGGAGGAGTTTATCCGCTCCGTAAAAGCAATATGTATATTAAATCACCGGCATTTTGATTTAGCGCTAAAAGATTACACAGCAGCGGTGAACAAAAACATTTGTATTTTAAAACGAGCTGCGTGATCCTCACGCATAATATAAAAAAAAAAGAGAAAAAAAATAATTTAATTGTCTTCTTTTGATGCAGATGGATATATAAGTTCTAAATGTAAATATGTAAAAACACTTGTTTATAATTTGAAAACATTTTCGCGCGAGAATTAATATATACGAAAAAAGAATAAAAAACCAGAGCCAAAACTAACGATGATTTAACGGCAACTACGCTTTCTCCTGTATCGCGCCTATATCGCGCTTGCAATTTAAGCGCATCACGAGAAACGTTTAGTACGGACATGTTTTACAGCAAGTGCTCGTTACAGCGCAATATGTGCGGTGCTGCGTTAGGGATAATTGAAGAACGTTCGTCTTTCAGACAGAGCAGCGACGCGGCTATCCTGTTTCACACTGCCGTCGGTTTTGCCCATCTATTCGTTCGACTGTCCCGCACAAATGTTTCGCTGTTTATTTTGTGCCCATCTACCAATCTACTATTACTCTCCATCGTTCTCTCTCCCTCTCTCTCTCTCTCTCTCCCTCTCTCTCTCTCTCTCTCTCTCTCTCTGTCTGTCTGTCTGTCTCGCCTGCGATCGTCAGGATGGAGCAACAATTCTGCACCGTTCTCGACCACGTGGAACGTGACGTAGACGGTTCACTGACATTTCGTTTAATTCGGCCTGCGAGGAATTAAATCTCGATCGAGACGCGAAAGTAAATGCAAAGCAGTCAGTGATCGTCCGTAACGTCGGAGAAAGCAACGGGAGCGTTGTCATTTGTTCGTCGCGATCTGATGAATCTTGTTTTAATCCTTCCAAAAAAAACAAAAAAAAAAGAATTTTCTTCGAACATGTGCGACGTTTAAGATACACCGAAATTTCCCCGTACATGATCAAAAGTTTCTTCTCCGATCTCTGAATATATAATGAGTTGTTAGCAGACTGAGCGTGCGGACAATAAATCGCGAATATATGTAAATTAACAATTTAATTATTTTCAACAATTACGTCGTTTATAACATCGGTTAAGATATTTAGGATTCGATAGATTTCGTTCATACAAAATGAAATTCCGAAGACGGGCATATCGTGCCTTGTGTTTAACCTACACTATCCGCTTATCCGTTTTCACTTAGCCACATCCCGATCGTCGCCGGAACCATCATACCGCGCACGTTATATCGCGTGCCTAAGCGCTCGTCAGAAATTCCCGGCTGCGCTCCCCTGGACTTCTGTCCGGCACAAATTATCCGCATTCCATATCTGAGTAACATGGCCCGGAGAACGTAAAGTGGGCCGCGCGGTTTCGGAAACGGTTGGGAGTAAACGAGAATTTCTTTAATTAAGCGCTACCGAACGTGTGTGTGGGTGTGTGTGTGTATGTATATATATATATACACACACACACGCGCGCGCGGTCTTTTCCGTTGCTGTCGCGGCCGAGACTTTATCTGCAATCCTGTCTCAACCCTCTGTCGTCGTGCTCTTGTACATTCGGCGGATAAGGGTGTAAGTACAGTTATTTACGTACAGTCCTACCAGGGCGCATTCGTGGCGGCGGGAACGTTGGGCGGGAAGGCGAAGGGGATGACACCGATGGAAGAGATGGCGAGAGGATAGGAAACGCAAGGTTGCTGGAAGAAGGAGGAAGGTGGGAGAAAGCTGTGGCAGCTTGGACAGAGTACGGGGCTGTCCCATGTGGGTTTCGTTAATTAACCGAGTCTACCGAGTTCTATTCCTCGCGTTATATTACCATCCTCCGCCGCCTACCTCCCTTCTGACTCCTCTGCCTCATCTGCTTCCGCCGGCATTGCCACAGTGCCGTTGATGCACCTGGGGGTTGTGGAAAACGCAAGCTTCATGCTACCCGCCTTCTCTACCGTGGTAAGATCTATATTTGCGCCCTTGTGCATTCCCGCACCCGCCGTTGCATTTAAGTGGTAGTCGCTAGTCGTTTTGTATTCACGATCGTGAAAGATATATATATATATATATATATTCAGGAAGAGATGCGGAGAGAACACAAATTTGTGTTGATCTTTATTTCAAGTCTGAGAGAAATAGAGAACAAAAACTTTTATTATTCCGAATTAGAAAACGATGTGCTGCGATATTGCATCCATGTTTTAACGTATACGTATGTATATTTTATTCGCGTGTTATTGCAAAATACATGTGTATTACACGCAATATGATAGAGATTTTCAAGTAACGTTGATTAACGCAGTAAAAGGGATGTGCTGAATAAAATGAAATTTTGTTCAAAATCGTTTGATCGCGACTTTAATTGGCGCTACATCATCAGCTATCGGGCGTTAATCACATTTTGTCGCATAATCAGCCGACGGGGGGGAGAGAAGTACCCTACGAGGTGTGTGTTGTTAAATTAATTGCGAAATACTAATTATCACGCGTGTGTTTCAAAGAGTCGGTCGAAGCGTACAGACATCTCGCGCGCGAAATAATTTTGCGTCGCGCGTAGAAAGTGATTTATAAAGCGAGATGGTTATTCGCTACAAACCCAACCCGGGAAAATACTCTGTTCCATCTATAGCAAACACGAATTCATTCTGCTAACATAAACGACCGATGAACCCGCGGTAAACGGTTGTGCGATACACTAGCTCCTCTCTCCCTCTCTCTCTCTCTCTCTCTCTCTCTCTCTCTGTCTCTCTTCTTTTTCTCGGCAGTAACATCCATTTCATTTACGATGAATCACAACGATCGACAAAAACTTGACGATATATCAATTAGGTGCGCGCGTGTACGCGTCGATTCTCAATTATTATATTCTCGTAGCCGCTGATTTACCGCGGCACCGACGCCGGCACGCGGTTGTTGTTAATTAATCGTACGTTTATTTAGCATGGCCGTGCACACCCTTATCAGCATTCTCCTCCTATCGCGCCTCGTATGGCGTACGATGTCGCGCGCAATCGATGAATAGTTAATCAAAAGTTGCTGTATTTTATATTCAGGTTTTAATTTAATCGCGTTGCGCGCGCGCGCGCGCGCATCCTGCATTTCTTTCTTTTTTTTTTTTTTTTTGTGCGCGTGGTCTGTTGTAAATCTAGAATATTTTAATACAAAACACAATAGTGTGCGATACACTGCATTAAAAATATCCAACGAGTGTGTTGGAGAGTTAAAATAATTAAACATAATTGAAACATGTAACAATTTTAACCGCATCGAAAAATAAATTTAATAAAGTGATATGTTGAGAGAGAGAGAGAGAGAGAGAGAAAGAGAGAAAGTAAATTAGTGTAACTTTATCATTTAATTTGTCTTCTCGTCTGTTTCTTGATCTTGAGAAATCGTGGCGCGAGTATATGCAGATGTTCGAATTATCACTAGGTGAAGAAAGAGAGCCGGGTGAAGGAAACACGTAAGACAATACTTGGTATATCCGTACCGGGAGGAAATGAGATTTATATTAATTTCTGCAGCCGTCGCGACTGCATCCGTAGCCGTCGACGCTGTCTCGAGTATAACACGATCCTTCTCCTCTGCCAACCCTAATAACCGTCCGATTTGTCTCTACCTCTCTCTCTGCCGTTTGCCCACGGCCTTTGCTTGAATTGAAATTTCACCTTGACGTGCTTCCGCGTTCCGGTAACGATATTAATTCCTAATCGTTCAGGAGAATTGCGCATCGAGGAGAAAACGGACTTTTCAAAATGAAACTTTACGTTGTTCCCCTTTTTCGCTCTAATTTGACGTAAAATTGAATGTATAATTAAAATCGCTATTAAAAGCGAGCGAATACACTATCACCGCGATAAATTTTCTGTAAACATGCGCGATATATTGAAATTGTTTCCGATCTCAAAAAATTGTCCGCAAATTATTTTTGATCTGACGCGAAGCTACGCAAAATTTTCTAATGTACTGCAAAATTAATTCCACCGCTTTTGCGAGCTGCAATTTTCTAACAAGATGAACGTTGCCGAACATCCTTTGAATTTAAATCCCGTAATATTTCGACGTGGTTTATAAAGTTAATTATTTTCTTGGTTAGAACGTGGAAAGTATTGGTAATCGATGACGCGCGTCGGCGAATCGTTCACCAAAAGCGATTATCTTTCGTGTTGATAGAACGACGCCTGCATTCGCGTAGGTGGGCTTGACTCGTAGCCTGGATACCGATCGTTAACTGTTTGACCCAATTCCGTGGGCTATAACGCCGCGCAATATGTACAATAACGCGGCAACTATTCAATTCCCCGCTTGTGTAAGAGACTAAGAAATCTGCCGGCGTATATATATATACATGTAGTATCAAAGATAGAGACTGGGCAAAGATGAAAGGTACTGTATATCTCGTTGCCGAGAAAAACTGATTAAAATGTCATTACTCGTATTATCTAAATGCAAATAGGACGAAAAGTTACACGTTCATTCGACGTAAAAAATATCCGTTTACATTCTCTATTACCATAAAAAGTTCTATACAATTTAATGCACTTAAAAATTGTGAATCTACGATCATGAATTTCTCGATTACAACTTACGAAATACGCGTTTATTTGGAATGCAAGAACTATCGTGTAGATATATATATATATATGTATTAAAAAATAAACTTAACAATTAATTCCTCTTAATTTTTTAATGTTTTTAAATTTAATCCTCTGTTTTCGATGTATCAAAAAGTATTTCACACAAATAATTTTATTATTTTGCAATATTTTTCAATAATATATTCAAAAAAATAACTGAACAAATACGCGTTTATTTGGAATGCAAGTTCGAACTATTGTGTAGATATATATATATATATGTGTATTAAAAAATAAACTTAACAATTAATTCCTCTTAATTTTGTAATGTTTTTAAATTTAATCCTTTGTTTTCGATGTATCAAAAATTACTTCACACAAATAATTTTATTATTTCGCAATATTATATTTTTCAATAATATATTCGAAAAAAAAAATTGAACAAATACGCGTTTATTTGGAATGCAAGTTCGAACTATCGTGCAGATATATATATGTATTAAAAAATAAACTTAATAATTAATTTCTCTTAATTTTTTGATTTTTTAAAATTTAATCCTCTGTTTTCGATGTATCAAAAATTACTTCACACAAATAATTTTATTATTTCGCAATATTTTTCAATAATATATTAAAAAAAAAAAAAAACTGAAACTGGCGCAGTATGATAAAAACAATATCATGAATACGATACAAAATATTTGTACCATGATACTCTGGCCGTATCATGTCCGTATCGTAAAACTGTGTTGCTGGCAACGATATCTCCGTTATTATTATTATAACGTGGCGCGCGTTGCAACGATCGCGTGCAGCGCGTTTTGATGCCAAAGCAGCAGGTCGTTTTCAATATTGTTCGCTGATATTTGGCACAATCCCCCCTCGCCAGATCTCTCCTAGAAACAAGAGAAACTGTGGGCTTTTCAATACGCGTGCATCACTCCGTGCGCATTCTTGAGGTTTATCGCTGGCGCACGCAAAGGAGAATACCGTTTCGTTTGTGGTCAGTGGCTCGCGGGCCGTTCGTTCGCTCGCTGCTTCATGAAAACTACTCTGCGAAGCGCGACGATTCGCAGATAGAGAAGCTCGTAAAACGACGCTTCCGTCCGCGCGCCGGCCCTTTATGGTCCAGTTAAGTTTTCATGCCTCATTGTCGTCGTTCCCTGTGAGAATAATAACTCGGGCATTACGTACGTATAACACAGTATTACCGGCGAAAGCGCGATAAGCGTTGCGCGTGTGTGCGGGTGTATGTGTGTGTGTGTATGCGTGCATGTATAGGTAGACGGGATTAAAAATGATTATGTGTGATAGGCCAGCCAGGTTTACGCGCGCGATTTATGCGGGCGTTGTCGAATGCGAAAATCGTTTAAAATAATCTTCTCGCGAAAAAAATTGGAAACAGAAAATTTCTGTTCTGTACCTTGATCTTGATGACTGCCATGCGCCTTATTTTGTTTTGTTCCTACTTGAGTATAGCGTACGTGTGTTCCTGCAACAACATTGTTCGTGTTTCTGATTATTAACGTCAAAATTTATATAGATTTTAATAATTCGATTCTATAATTTTATATCATAGAAATAATTTTTCTTGACGTATAATCACAAGAGGAGACAAATTTATTTCACACAAAACATTTCTCAGTCAAATATTTGTTTTATACCAAACAAAAAAAAAAAAAAAAAAAAAAAGCTGCGCGTAATCCAGTTCGCAACAATTTACCGGATTTGAGGTCGACCAGATTCCAATATACGATTCCGGGATTAAGCAGATAGAAAAATCAGGTAATATCAATTTCATCCGTATCGTTGCGATATCGTCGCAAGTGGCGAGGCTGAAGATGCAAATCGTTCGTTGATTTGAATAAATTTTGCCTTATCGCAAAATTTCAGCGAGGTTCGACGCAGGACAGTCACATAACACGTCGTCGCCGAGCTCCGGGGGCTAACACGACATCGTCATTGCGCATTACAATGGGCGCTGCGTTATATAAGCCGGTCACGTGTGCTGCACGCTACAGCTCCAGGACTTCGGGTGCTCACGCACGCATACATGTGCTGACTTGAAGGAAGCACGAGGACAATCACAACCCCTTCTCTCTCTCTCTCTCTCTCTCTCTACCTTTTCCCCGCCGCGATTCTCCCGTGCAAAATTATTGTCACGTGTTCAAAGTAAAGGGCACGTTTACCATCGATTGTTGCGAAATTCCGTTGGCGTTTTTCTCCACTTTTTCCGCGCGAGAGAAACACTGACTGATATATCCACAGATGGCAGAGAGTAGATTTATAAAAGTTCAGAATTTATGCGAAACGTGTGTAAATTTCGAATAAAATTAATGCAATTTATCATTTTTTTTTTTTTTTTTTTTTAAAGTAAACGGAACGTTTTTTTAAAATTGCTCTGCAAAACGGCGCTTCGATTTATGTTGCTTCTTCCCGAACGCCCGTTGAATAGGAATTAGATACTGCAATACGCAGCGGCGGCGCTATTAGTATGCAGCAAAAATGAAGCGCGCGTCTCCCTCTCTGAGGTAAAGGGGGAAATTAGTTTTATCCACGTCAGGGGCATCTGATATACACGGCACGCAGCTTTACCTACCGGAAGCAGAGATGGAAACGTGGAGGTTGAAGTCGGGGGCGGAGTGTAAAGCCCCCCCGGGGGGCAACAATTGTGCATTCATCGGGGTGAGGGCCTCTAATTAAAACGCATTGTTTATATTCTTCGCAGGAAGCTTCTCCTTCTCGTTCTCTTCGCGTTCTGGACGCGCAACGCCACTTTCCAAGTCACCTTCTTCCTTCCTTCCTTCTCTTCCTTTTGCTCGAATTCTCAGGGGTTCTCTTACAGAAACTTTCCGGTAACTCGTTAAAGATAATGCGGAACGGAAGCCTGGTTAGCTGTCTACCTGATACCCTTTCTAACTGGTCGCGTAAACAACCGATCGCTTCACTTGCATTCTCACGCAGGCCGGTTTTCTAAGTCGCGACTTCATTTTCTTCTTTCTTTTGTTAGATAAGTACCCTCGTGTCGAAGAAAGGAGAAAAAGTTTCGCAAGCAACGTAGAAAAAGGGATTACATATCCTTGTCATTTCGCTAGATCAACGCTTTATTTTCGAAATTTGTATACGATGCGTTTTTCAAAAAGATTCCGTAATTTTTATGTTTAAAAAAAAAAAAAAAAAAAAACGGTGTTCTCTTTATAAAGAACTTTTCACAGTGTGCAGACTTTTCGCGCAAGCCGCTTTTAACGCGTTCGCGCTGTCGAATCGATACTTCGATAGCCGCACAATCTCTAACAGGATATAAGCTCCGTCGAGCGGAAGCGCCATCGATTCGCAACGTTCTTCCGATTTGGCGTGGTGGCGTTCTCGGAGACAAAGGCGGCCGGCAATTACGAATAAAATAGAATGCGGGATGCGACACGATTCACGCGGCTACGAATTCACGCGCGTGCGGGAATGGGAAAAAAGAGTTGCACACGTGTTGTGGAGATATATCAAGAACCAGAGAGACGTGAGATTCGGCGAACGCCGCCGACAAGGCGAAAGAACAAAAGGGCAAAACGCGGCGAAAGAGAAGAGGAAGGCTTTAACGAAGAAGGGCGAAGAATCGAATTTGCGCCGAGAGAACCTTTATTTCATCTCGCGTCCCTAAACTCCCGCGGCCACGTCATGCGCAGACGACCTGCACGCTCGCTCGGAAAAGAGAACCTTCGTCGTCGATCCTTCTCACACCGGAGGAAAATTACGTCCCGATACAAATCGTAATTGCATGTAAAACGAGCCTGCCGTACGAGAGATACGACCGGTCATATTTCACGTCACGCGCGGCAGTTCGCACCACCGGCGAACATTACGAGCTCGCTCTTTCATCGGGAAACGTTCGTGTTACATCCGTATGTGTATATATATACGTATACGCGTAACGACGTGTGCGGATTACACAGGAACGTGTAGTTATTGATACATATACGTGTGCTTGCGCGTACGAAAAATATTCAGAAATGATTTTTGATCGTGTGTATAAATTTTTTAAAGAAATATATACATATACGCGAGACGTGTGTGGCAAACGCAAACAATATATTCTTTTCGATTCGGAACTGTTTGAATTCAAATGGAAAATTGTGTTTGTCAATATATATATCGTCGAAATAATATATACAAAAAGTGAAAATTAGGTTATTGTAAAACGGACTTGATTATTTATATGTGTGAGTAAACAGTAATTTATAATATGTATATATATACACAAGATGCGTAAAATTTAAATAACCACGATTGATGGTTTATTCATGTTTAAACTTTTGTTAAACAAACATTTATAAATTAACGATATTGAGATTGAATTGCGTTATGATAAAATATTCAATTCCCTCCTGTATGCGATTGTTGCGTGACAGAAATGTGAAACGAGTTTTTCAACTTATCATTTAACTTCGCAAAATTATCTGTAACAATAATAAAATACAAATGATACGCAATTGATACACAAAAAAATACACGTTTGTACCGCACATATCTGTTCAACTATAACAACGCGATGTTCCAAGAAATTAATTAACTTGCAAAATGTATCCTAACCGTGAGAAACTTTCTGCATCTAATTACAAGAAGGTATACTGGCGCACTGTCAAAACACTCTATGTGCACATGTGTATACATGCTTACACGCGCGACAAACGGTTTTCGTACACAAAGACCTTTGAATTTCGCGGTAAATGCGCGAAAGAGAGAAACTTGGCCGCTATGTATATACGCGTTATACATACGTGTGTAGATAGAAGAGAGCAAGAAAAAAAGCACACGGTCTTTTCTAATAAAAGTGGCAGAATCTCCCCTGCGCACCTCTACCCCGTGTTACCTTTTGAGCGGCGGTCGCCGCCGTCCTTTTCGCGGACCACTATCCCTTTACCGCCGCAACGCGGCGGGTTACAAACTGCCTCTCTCGTTTCTCTTTTTCCCTCGTCGCCTCTCTATCCCGTTTTTAAGTTCCCGGAGGGGAGCTATCGTGTTAACAAGCATATTTTACATTTCATTGCAGCCACTTAACGCGCTTAACCGCCGACGCCGCTTCCAACAAGCGCGGCCGGGGCATATCGCGTGGCGCGTCGTTCGCGCGCGTTTGCGAGCGAGCGAGCGAACGAACGAACGACGCGTCCACTCTCTGGCTCAATTAGAGAATACGTTGCGACGTAATTAGGGCCTAATTATTTCAAACGACCGTCCGTCATGGCACGGCCGAGCATTAGCGTCAGCTCGGTTTGCAATTATAATATAAAATTAGGTGATTTTGAACCGTGCCGTGGGTCACGTGCCGATTAAATGGCTTCATTTTGAGTTCACGCGTAATTTCACGGAACGACGACGAAACAGTCGGAAAAATTGTCAAACATTTGATTGAGATAACGCGCGATAACGCTCTATCTGCTGTGTCCATTTAATGTTTTGATTTTATATATATATATATATATATATATATGTGTATAATGTTTTGATTATAAAATCGCGCGATGTATAAAAGGTCGCGAATAATTAATATTATTGATTTAACATGAGATTTTATTAGTTCGCGCACCGTACGAAATATACTGTATTAATTTGATGTTTGTCACCGCTAGAAGTTATTCACTAGGCAAATTTACTCGAAGAGAGAGAGTAAACGCTTTAGCGCGCGACTATTTCCCGACTCCGGACTATTGTGACTATTTTCCGGTTCGTTATAAATAATGCATGTGTAGGCGGGACGAGCGATTCGTGTTCGCGCTGTGTGTTCACTTTGAAAACGTATCCGTTATGTAAAAGCACTACTGCACTAACAATTAGCTTTAATCTTGTTACGGTATCGGATATCCGTCAATAGTTTGCGCAGTTCGCTGCAATTACACATTGACTGTAAACACAGAGAGAGGAGAGAACGTTGCGCGGCAAACGATTCATTAAAATATTATTTCGGTCGTTTCGAAAATCGCGACGCATATATTTTATTTAATTAAGGAAGCGCGTTAAGTTCGTTAAGCTTTTGTAGAGAGAGTTGTATGTTGACAAAATTTAGACAATCACAATGGATTTACTGGAAATTTGTTACAAACAAAGCTTTCTCCAAAATTAAAAATCCAACTACCGTAATGAGATTAATACAAACAGCAACACAAGATTGTCACAATTATGCATCGGCGCGCGATGAAAATCAAAAATGAAAAAATCAAAATAAAGTTGTCTATGAAACATGATAACAAATGTATCTCCAAATTTAAAAGAGAAATGCAAAACACAATTTATCTCGATATTACGGTAATTAAATTCTTTAACGATGAGAAGATACGGCCGACTAGAACATAGCGCTCTATCACTCTGTTGCAGGTAGTTAATTTTTATGATCACTGATGTGTACCTACTATCTGCTCTTTATGGTTTCGCGCGATATACGCAATGTTACAAAACACATAAAATCAGTTATAGATAAAATAAAAAAAATAAAAAAAAAAAGAAACACAATTGCAAAATCCTCAAATTATTAACAAAACATATTTCGAACACAACGAAATGCCAAGAAACACAGTTGCACCTATCTGTCTTTAAAATGCAAAAAAATTGCTCGTGTGTTTTTTACATCTTTTTTTTCACGTACACTTGGTTAACAGTTTTTTTTTTTTTTTCGAATAAACAATCGCGCATATTACAGCAGTAATTAACTTTAGCGGAAGGGGATTTAGAAGCTGTCAGTTTAGAAACGTCCTTCCAGAAGTCTCTCAGAATCTAAAATGTCGTTAGCGAAACTGCGCATCAGGACTCATATTATGCGCATGAATATTTATGCACACAAAGCCGAGGTGCGGAAGAAGAGGTACAAACATATAAATATTTATATCAAGCCGCTCGACGCGCGCGATTTCCTCGCAAAAATTGCTATATGGTGGCGAACCCTTTTGCCGTAATTGCTTAATCCGCTTTCTATATTAAATCCCACAGGTGTAATTTATGCGCGCGTTGTTACACCGACGCCGGCAACCAGTCGCTTAAATATATTTAACGTTAATATTTACGTTCAATGGTAAAAACTGCGCTCGCGCGCGTTCATAAAACCCTTGCCCTAGGTTTACGCGGATATGGAATTCTGTTGAAAAAAAATGACGAACATTTTTTTTCACGTTGTTTATTCAATATCGCCGTTTATTTGTCTGATTTATGCTTTTATTTGTAACAATTTCGTTCAAAATGAACAATTAATAATGACGTGCGCGAGCCAAACGACGGTTGACTTGCAATGTTTCATCAACGCGCGTTACACATACAAACCGATCTGCGGTTCGCTGGCAGTGAAAACGGACAGCGTCGAATAACGCAGAGACACGGAATAGCGGAAAATGCCGATGGGTCAACGACCAGGCGTATATATAGAGAGAGAGGAGTGGTAGGTACGGCTCAGCCGTAATATCAAACCCGCAACACATTGAGTGCTCCTGAAGCGGCGTAGGTTACACACAAGAACCGCTGAGAATGAGCTTAAAGCGAGAACTTACGCTTTAGAAATCCTACGAGCCGCGCGCTCGTGGAAATGCTCTATGGAGCTGGAAAACGTATTTTCAAACAGCGGCGCGAAGCGCAATTTCTGTTTGCGCTTGGAAATTTCTTCGGTAATTAAAAAACAAAAAAAAAAAAAAAAAAAAAAAAAAAAAAAAAAAAAAAAACATTGGGCTTTAATTAAAAATGTCGTTGACGTCATAAGTTAATGATGCTTGAATGAAAGCGAACGCTTCTGACGGAAGAGATGAGATCAACAGTACGCCTCTCGTGAATAATCTCTTTCTCTTTTAGCGTGGAGAAAAGATATCCTCTCGTTGTTGTACAAGATGTGTTTACAAACATATACTTAATGAGTTAAAATAACAAAAACACATTTTAAAAAAAATTTACATGCGCATCAAGAACTCGTTTCTTATATTCGCAATTTTTAACTTTCAACTTTTTTCTCATTTTCAGATAGCTCCATCTCCGTCTTTCTTGGCACTTGTTTCACGGTCGATTGGCCGATGCTAAAGATCGAATTATTAGGGACACAGACGTGATAAGCACATGCGTGTATATATATACAACGTTACATTTGATTTCTCGCGACGGAAAACCGAAAGCCCTTCGCGTATTTGCGAAACGTGCCGCCGGCATACGAATGTAACCGCGCGAATTTCCGCCGATGACGTACCCGTTCTTCTCTTTCCGTCCGAAACTCTCGTTGTCAAACTCACTGGCCCTCTACGTAGGTACACGTGTATGCGTGCCCGCCGAGACACGCACGCGGCTATCTGCTCGCGGTTTATCCACAGTCAATAAAGGCGACCTGTCAGCATGAATACCAAAAGCGGGGATAGCTAGGTACAGGACCAACGTGGCACCCGCCGTCGTCGTCGACCCTTCGCCAGGAGGGGTGTGTATCTATGTATGTGTGTGTGTGCGCGCTGGCTGTTGCGAGATTTACCGTGGCTCGTACATCATACGCACGTGCATGCTCCGGCGGTATCATAAATAGGTAGGCGGTATCATAGGTAGGTAGAGCTGTGTATTCGCGCGTGTATACGTGAGACATGCGATTATACATATATATATATGTATATATATATATATATATGCATGTTGAAAACGCGCAGAGTCACACTGGTGGTCGTGTTTGCTGCCTGGGATTCTCTTCGGGTGTTCTTCGGGAAAACATTTTTATTTAACCAAACACCTCCGAGCTCTATTTCGCGAATGAACAAATTTATTACGAGAAAAAATTCCAATTATCACGATAATTGCGCGTGTTACGTTGATTGGTTCGCATCGGAATAAAGGTGGCCGGATTTAAAAAAAGCTGCAACCAATTGCGATACTTGTTACGGAGGGGATAGAGTTGCGTGCGTATTATTGAGATTTGCATAACCGTGAAAAATAAAGTTATCGAAACGTGCGATAATTATGAATACTGCCGCGAAATTTATGACTAATTGCCTGAGGAATGCAATTTAACAGTGACGTTTGATGTGCTACAGTGTACACGATTCAATTACAATCCCGATGCAGGCACTTCAGTACATAATGACGTAATGTTACCGTGAATTACGCGCTGTTTAATTATACGCTCGGAAAACCGTCAATATATTACGCTATTTATCATTATTGCCCAGGAAAATTCTCTACGGAATTATTAATTACTATCAAGAGTTGTTATTTCGTCTATGTAACTCTTCTGGCGTATTTGGCGAAATTGATTTGCATTTCGATATTATATCGAGCGCGCATTGATTATTTGTAAAAAAAAAAAAAAAAACAAAACAAAACAAAAAAAAACATTCCATACAACGTATCTCATCTTTTGTATTAGCGCACGCATCTATGAAAAATCTCTCGCGAGATGCCTGTCGCGAGGATAGAAAAATGCACAAAGAAGAGAGATCGCTGTCAAAGGCAAAACATACGTTTCTGTCGCGCGCGAATCCCTCTCTCGGATTCTGAAAGATAAAGAAAACCGTTTCAATTTCCCTAATGCTCGCACAGCCTCGCTTTCACGTCTCTCTTTTTCTCTCTCCCTCTCTCTCTTTCTCTCTCGCCCTAATCTCTCTTCCTCATCTTATCTCTCTCTCTCTTTCTTCCGCGCACCGTCAAACCCCGTCACTTCGCTTTATTTGTCTTCCGCTTGCCTGTTCTTGCCTTGTGTACCTCTTCCTTCTGCGAAGCTTTTCCACTTCCGCGTCGTCGTTTCCGCGCGGCTTTTCCGTTATCGTTCTTTCTTTCTTCCATTCATGTTCCACCGCCGCGTTTGTCCAGCTCGCTTCGTTTCTCAATCTGACCTAAACCTGCGGTCGACCCGTGTTCAATCTAAGAGAGAAGAGAACGAGAAAACCTTCTTCCGGATAATCCGCGCGCGAGTCCGTAGTTTCCGGATAACATGACAAACAGAGTGGGAACGGCTCATCGCGATTCTCGAGCAACGAGAAGAATAGGATTTTTTTTTTTTCACAAATTACGTCGCGATTGTTTGCTGATTTCATGTTGACTGTAAATAAACGGATTTTTTTTTGCGTTCGCGCAAGTCCGAGATGCGCAAAAAATTAGCGTCCGAGTGGCGATGCACGTTAAATTTCTTCAGCTTTAAATTGTTACATCAGAAGTTGAAAAAAATGAAGTGACAATTTTTGTATATAGTGTGTACAAAGCAAAAAAAAAAAAAAAACTATTAACGATTAAATTTCTTAATAAGCAAGTCGACGTCTTTGCGCAACGCAAGATATTCCGGCTGTGTAATCGCGAATCTACGACGTCTCTTGCAAGTTAGGAATCATCAGCCGTGTTAATTCGAAGTACTACGTAATTTCGAAATCTACCGCAACTTCGGTGAAGGATAAATAATACGATAAGCGTCTTACCGTCCGAATAATTAATTGCCGCAAATCCGAGGTAGGAATGTTAAACGATCGATTGTTTCCTCTTTGTAGTAGAATTTAGAGTCGGCGAGAACTCTCGTTCGTTCTGTCTAATTAATTTATAAAATCGGCGCGCAACGATTCCGCGATTTATAAAAGCTGCTCGAAAGAATCTCGCGTACTACACTTGCGTTTGCGAAGAACGCGCACGAAAGTTGGGCAATTGATAAATCGATCGCGTCCTCTAATCGCGACGAGAGCAAGGACGTGTATACACAATCCTGTGATCCTTCAATCTGTTTCCGACTCACTTCGCCATCATCTTCCGCACGTATAAGAATTTAAAAGAGAGAGCTTTTAATTCGGAGAGAATCGAATTGAGAATATTATTACATTTTATGGAAATGCAAATTGGCGCAATAATTCTCGCGCAAATTTTTGCGCAACTAGTCTCGGCAACAGAGTCGAGATAGATTTTCTGAGATCTACTGAGATCTACTGTAGATCTACGTTCTAGATACCGCGTAAATACGAGCAGAGAATCTTCATCGACGGGAAGAGGTAGGTAACTGCGAGAGGTAGAGTATTCTGGGGCACTAAGCTTGGCTAATGAAACGAATATATCATCGTGGTCGCGACCAAATCCGTTTCTACTATTACTACACACGCCATTACGTCCTTGACGTCGTGCGTTAAGCGTCCCATTTAACCTCGTCTAAAGCTCCTCGCTAAAGCGTATGTAACGCGTTTGCAATTGAATCTCGCCAAGTTGCATAAATCCGCAAAATTGTACCTTCGAGCTAAGTTAGCTTGTTTGAAACGGAGGTAACGCGCGCTCGTTGCATCTGCGCCGAGACAAACGCGCGTTCTTGATTATGAAAAGCAATTAGAAAGTTTACGCGCGTGTTTGCAAAACGCGTTGTTTACGCGCGGCTACAAAAAAAAAAAAAAAAAAAAAAAAAAAACAGACGAGAAGAATTTAACAGCAGTTCAATTGTTTGTAATAATCTAATAAGGAGCGGGAAGACGGAAGAAAAAAAATCTCGAAGAAGTTTCTTTGTCTGAACTCTGCGACTCTCGTTTCACAAATGAAATATTCACTAATGCCCGTAAACTACAATCAAAGTATTTTGAGCGAAGGTTTTTTAAACGCATTGTGCATTTAATAATAATGACTCGGCTATATTCTTGAACGTTATGCTAACGTTTTGCGGTGTCGTAATCCGGAATATTGAAGTAATTTCGTTGTATCCCGGGTCTTCAGGAGCGAATGGCTGATATAATTTCGCAACGTTTCTTTAAAATTTGTATCTCATTTGCCGCAATATCAGTAGAAGTTCACGGTTTTTAATTAAACTATCAGGGACACAGGTCGAGGACTATAAGCGGCCAGCGGGGTGAAAGCGCTTCGCTTCTCAAGCGGCGAGTAGTAACGGATCCTTAACGACCGTCCGGAATTGTTTGCGTCGCGGAAACGAGTTAATGCAGGAAAGTCTCGAAGGTTTACCTTCGGGAATAAGCAAGGGCTGGCGCGAGATAATACTCGACCGTCCCTTTCGGGACAAAATCTCTTCCGGGATGGCTTCGCCATCCAGTAGACGCGCCATTGCGCGTCACCAAACTCGTGACAAAACATTATTAATCAGACATTTGTTGTGCGCTTGCACGTGTGATATAAATTTCAGATATGTTGAAAAATCTCAAGTTAGGAATTTATTTAACAATTTAAATTATTTTATTTAACTATTAAAAAATATATTTATTAAGTTCGATCGTTTGTTTTTTTTTTTTTTTTTTTTAAGTAAGTATTTGTCAAAACGAATATGCCGAAGTGAATGCGAGCGAATTTTTATATTTTTCGCAAATTTTATTATTACTTTTTAAGTGAACTGCTTTGCTGGACTTTGAAAGTGTCTTAGATCTTATCGACGGGCAAGAAGTTTTCAGATCTTCTTAGCGCGCGCTTTTACAAGCTACTTTCATCGCAATAACTCAATGATTGCGTTTATTTACCACACTTCTAAACTGAAAAAAACAAAAAAATTGCTTACGGCGGAACATTACAACGGCAGAATTTCTGTGAGTTTTATGAGCCGCTCGACAGTAAATTTCTCGTAAACATGACGGTTAACAAACCGCGAAAATGATATATCTCTGATCATTTGAGAAGTAGACTTCGTAAAGCTTCAAAATTAGTTCGCTACTAATTGGAAAGCACTTCCGATCTACCGATTCCTACCACGTCTTCGCCGATCCTTCCTAACTTCTCTCAATGCTATCCAAATTGCAAGAACTTCTCTCCGAGTTACATTTCCGCACTAACTTTATCGGCTAACGTAATTTGTTTTATGAATGCAAATAGTAGAGGTCAGAGCGACACTCACTCTTTATATATATATATACATATATATATGTATATAATAACTTATCTCTTTGAGTTATGATGTTTTATAAGCTGTGTATTCGAGACTTTGCAAGCGCACAAGCAAATGGATTAATGACAAAAGTTTTTGAGGCGCAACTCTGCAGATAAAAACAAAAGCTATGAAAAATTATACAAACTTTCTACAAGACTTTTTTGTTTTTTTTCGTTTTTTTTGGTTTTTTTCATCGGAGCGCACTTTGCATGTAAACGCGAAAAGAATACAAACAAAAAAAACGCGCCGCGTATTTGAATAACTAATAATAGAACCTCTGAAGAATCTCTCTTCAAAGGATATTTGCGGAAATCGAGCGAGACTCTAAGCTAATTCGGTAAAGAAAACTTTTTGAGACGATTCGTCTCGGCGCGCGACGAAGTACAATTAGAAAAGATATCGACAGTCGAATAACCATCTTCCTTCTTGGTATAGCTCCCGGGATACTCCTTGTATTATAATGCGCTCCCCTCCCCTCCTCCCAGAGACGCGCGCGGTCACCGGTCGCGCTTTAAATGCAGCGACGCTCCTGGGAAACAAATAGATGAACGGTGGAGGTGGATGCGAGTTACCCCGGCATGGGAAAATGTTCATTATTCAAATTATCCAGAACACAATAACCGTCGTCGCGCGATAGCTCTCATCGATTGAGTTGCACCGACCATATTGTATATTATATGGCGCGATGTGCCTTCTGCAAGACAGGGCTGCATTAAATGCGAACCACGCGGAATGAATTACACGTTCAGCCGGTGTATACGCTATGATTTATGTGTGCGCGTTTTTTTTTTCTTTCTTCTCATTTCCCGAGAGAATACGTAATGAATTATGTTAATAGCCGGACAAACGCGTAACACGACTGGCGAAGGTTGGATAATCTAGTGAGTATGAATATTATATCACACGAATATATATATATATATATATATATATAAACGTGCGCGCACGTTTATAAGCCGAGTGTCTCTCTCTTTCTTGATTCCATTCGCAGAGTTGGAAGTACCCGCGGAGAGTTCCCCGGCTGAGAATTTTTTCCCCTCTATTTTTTCCCACGAGAAGCGAACGTCGTCACTCAGAATATGGTAATCGTTGACCGAAGCCGCTTGATGTCCCTCTCATCAATCCGCGTGGAGCGCGGCATTCATCCTCGTATCTGTCGTGGCTGTCGCGAGTTTATCGCCGACAAAACGCGGCGGCGCTCGTTAACGACGTGAAATACGGCCGTCCATAACGAAGGGACTCTTTTCGAGGACCGCGGATAACGGTGGTGGTGGTGGTGGTGATGGTGGTGGTAGTGACGGCGGCGGCGGCGATATTTTCGCTTTCGTTGTTTCGTTCGTCCGCCTCCGCTCGCCTCGGCCTGATGCCGCGCCGTCGACGCGTTATAGGGCTTTAAAAGGGCGTCGTAATGACCACTGGTCGGCGTTGATTAAAAAAGCTTCATCCCCCTGCGAGGGGAATGCACGCACGATGCGCGCACACTCGACACTGTTTGACACGCGTATGCTCGTCTGTTTCTCAATCATTGAATAATTAACTCGTGCTGACTAGATGTCAAAGTGAACGAACAAAAATGTAGATTTAAATGTCATTTTTCTTGTAGATAATGTTATATTATATGTAAGATTTATATATATTCCTTGTGAAAAAATTTGGTGCTATATCTGTGTGAGTTTTTATGTCATATATACTTTACTATAATTTTATTTTGTTTTTTTGTTTTTGTTTTTTTTTTTTTTAAATTCTCTTACAGTTTTTCTTATTTTTTTTATTCCTAAAAAATTGAACAGACCTTTTTCTAGTTCACTTGATCGACCTGTCGACTAGTCCGATACCGATTCCTCCGATAATCGGATATCATCGAATCCGATTTCAGACAAGAATTCCAACGGCCACAGTGTGTGGCGCCATACGGTCTGACGAACATCGGGATTTCCACTTCGAACGTTTTTTTTTTTTTTTTTTTAATAACATTAACGCAAAACGCCGTCTCCGTTGTTCGCCATAATCTCGCGGTAGCTCGGGCGCGTCGGTTTGCGATAAAAAAAAAAAAAAAAAAAAAAAGCTAT